>NC_048893.1:181603316-181903316 GCF_011077185.1 Oxyura jamaicensis
AAAAAAAAAAAAAAAAAAAAAAAAAAAAAAAAAAAACATAATAAGGTAACTTTTAATGTGTGTATTTGTACACCCTTCATCATTTCATCATTTGCTATGTAAGTTTTGCTCTTTAAGTATTGTATCAGAAGGTTTCTTTCCCAGCTGTTGGACCATTTTTATGGCACTGCATTGATATCTCAGTAACTTATGTCATTAAACATGAACACTAACACCAAACAACAGGTTCTACTTACTGATTAGTGTCTATACAATGGGAAGGTCACTTCCCTCCTAAAAACAAATTGTATATTTCTAAGACATAAAACTGAAACAGATGTTTTAGTCACAATGAGCTGGACAACCTGAATCTCCTTCCAAGCTCCTTACAGGCTCTGTTTTGGTTGCTTGTTTTCTGAAACCTACTTTCTCATAACATTTTCTTGGGCAGTGCTGTACTTAATAGCTTTTCTTTCCTTAATAGGTTCTCTTTCTAGTGTAAAAAGTGGCCCTCTGGAAATCATCTAAGCTTTTGACTTCTTTTCCCTATGTTATTAGAGAAAATAGGAGAGAACAAGGAGAAATAGAAAAATCAGTAAACTGGAGGAAAAGTAATGAAAAAGGCTTCCACCCTGAAGAGCAACTAGAAGCAATTTACAATGACAGCCCTGAGGTTTTGATTTTTTTTTTTATTTTAATGGGAATCATGTGCTTGCATATTATAATGCCAAATAATGATGTGCTATGCTGGATAGCTGTGCTTGATAACAGGCGTATCTTTTCAATATGTGATAAATGAACTAACCTGCAAATTATCCCCTTCAATTGTACAGATACATACATTGTGCTTCGAGGTTACGTTTTCCAGTTATTTTTAATTTTCTTGGCTTTGTTGTTTGCTTTTTGATGGGAAAAAAAAAAATGTAAACAAACATATTTTATTCGTGTCCCCCCCAACGTTATTACGGAAAGCAGAACAGCTCCACAAACCAGAGCCATTAACTTGAATGTAATATGCTAGGTACCAGATGGGGTTCAGCAGCTTGAGGGAAGAAAAAAGAAAAATCACTGTACAAAAAATAGCATATCTTTATGCAAACACATCTCAGTCCCGAAGCGGTCGGTGCACCTTCTGCTTCTGACCTATTTCACCCCGGCCTGTACCGGGATGACACAGGCCCCAGCACGCGAGCTGCTGTCAGGATCAAGGAGGCAAGAAGCCCGTCGAGGTTGTCACCTCAGCTACCTTCCAGCCACTGTTCTGCAACACGTATAAAATTACTAACAACATGATAAGCCGGCTGTGAGGCAGCTCAAGCCACGCACCACAGCGGCCGCGACAAGAAGCAGGCAGAAGATTTGGGAGACATTTTCCCTCTCAGGTCCGCATGCAGTAGCATTAAGATGCACGCAATGCCCTTAGGGAGGGAAAGAGACCCATAAGCGCTTTCTAAAGCGTGGAGCAACGCTGGCACCCCGGCTCCAAGCCCACCCGGCCGCTCCGTCAGGCACCGCCACCGCCTCAGGGGTAACGCCGCGGCCTCCCCCAGCCCCGCGGCGCATGGGGACGGCGGCGCCACCTGCCGCCCGCCATGGGCGCCCGCAACCCCGCCGCCCTCCCCGCCTCCCCTCGCTCCCCTCCCGGGGCTGCCGCATTCGGGGGGAGGGCCTCGGCCGCCGCTGCTCGCCCTAATCGCCCTTCTCCCTCGCCTCCAGCCGCCGGCGGGCTCCCCCCGGGTGTCCCCCGTGGTTATGGAGGCGGGAGAGCCGTGCTGGCCGGGGCAGAGCGCGAAATGGCGGCCAGGCGCAGGCCTGTGGCCCCCGCGGTGTAAGGCGTGAAGGTAGCAGCAAAGGTCTTGCACGCACGTCTTCCGACTTCCCCCTGCCAACATCTTCCTCAGAAACAGCGATGCTGTCCGCCGTCAGCAGCCCTTGAAAACAGCAAACAAACAAAGTACTGGTGTTAATCGGCACAGAACAATCAGGGGTTCACAGAGTTTTACTTAAAATGCACCCTTAACACATGAAGTTGCACGTCCATACCTTCAGACCCTGGCTCGCTCTTGTCTCTATTTTTTCTTTCTTCTCGATTTTCTCAGCCCTGACATGAAGGCCGAGCCCTTCACCCGCTGTGACCTGACCCAGTCTCTCCTCACCTCCCTGAAAACACACCTCCTGCTCCCTCATAAAGCCTTAGCAGCACCAAACCTGCTACAGACTAACGTCATGCTACGGTCTTAAAAATACCTACCTGAAAACATCCGTATTGGAGAGGTTTATTAGTGTTTCATTAAAGTCCACGTTAATTTACATTCCTGAATAGGCTGCTTACTTAATGTATTCAGGGACATATGAAAATTCCTTGAGCGTTTATAAACACATCAGAAACTGAACACCAAGAAGCACGGTCCTAACGACATTTCCATTAGCTTTCCCAACATCCCTTTGCTCTCCTGTCATGTTAAATTATGCCAGAAACTTTTACGACAGCATTTGTCTGCTGTTCCACTTTTGTAGGTACCTATCTTGGAATGTGGAAGTGTATATAATAAATCCCCAATGAAGGTCCCATCCAAGAGAGTAATGGAGCACTGACCCGAATGACTGAGACTAGTTATTCATTACAGAATGCAGATGATTTGTATTTTTTGAGGGGGAAAAAAACACACCATAGTCCACATGCTGGTTCAGAGATCTGGCAAGTTATAACCCCGGAGACATATACAAATTGTGCGACCTCTGCCTCTCTTACCTACACCAGACAGCTCTGGTGGGCCATATCCTTCAACAAAGCAGAAGAGGCTTTGGTCCCCTGCATCATGTACACAAGACCTACACAGACTTCGTAAACTATGAAAGCTGCAGGAATCACAGAGATTTTGGATCTTCTCCCTTCTCCTAAATACCCAAATAGTACTATGAGATCTCTGCTTATTGCTGACATGAATAGAAGGAAGCACTGAAGTATTTATATTTGCATATACATATTTTTTACTCTCTTCTTGGATCAGATGATTATTTCATTGGGTGTTTTTCCTCTGTATGCATGAAAAATAGAACTGTATTTGTGAAAAGCTTTTGGTCACCTGGAAATCCAACCTAGTGTAAGAGATTAGTGGGTAGTGTCTTATGTTGTCAATACCACCTGCAAGACTGGCTGTTATTCATTCACATAGATAGAAAAATACACCAGAATATAAACCTGAAGATGATTACAGCCTGATAACTTTCTTTTTCTCCCAGCACTCCCAACCAACAGCTGCAGAAGGAGGTCCTGCTGTCTTCCATGAGCAGATAAGTATTGTGTCAAAACCTGCAATGAAGTGAAACCTTGTTTCCTCAGCTTACAGAGCCCAAATTCATAGATATACAAACATTGTTACACACTTGTCAAAAATACCCCTTTTTAAATAGGTGCTTGAAAAGAAAGTATCTGGTTCTATTCACTGCAAACACTATTCTGAAAATTAAAAACTTTTGCCTAACTTTTCCAAGCAACCATGGTATGTGCTATGCCTGCTTCCATGGTTACATGCAAAGCTCATATAGCAAATTGGAACTGTAATAAAGGATAAGCAACATCCATGCTAGACTTGTTCCAGTTCTGAGCTCTTACCCAGGTCTCATTGGAATTCAACACTCAAACTACTTTGGCTCGAGAGGATCTGATTGCTGAGGCCTTTTCTAAAGCAGGAGACAAGCAAATACATGGCCCACCACTTTGACAGTTCTGCTGCTGCTAAAAGAAGCAATGAAATTTTTATCACAGTAGTGTTTAATTCTGCTTGTCACTAGTATCCCCAAAGACTGTCAGAATATGTGGCAGAAAAGAACAAAGATTCTGATTTTAGTCCAAAAAAGAAAAAGAAGGAAAATAAGGAAAAATAAAAAATAAAAAAAATAAAAAATAAAAAATAAAAAAGAGAGAGAGAGAGATCTCTGCAGTCTGCCTTTACTTTAGTTACACCTCTCTCTCACTGAATTTCTGTGCCAGGCAAAGCAGATAAAGAGCCACTAGATTAATATCCTTTGCTAGTCTTTGTTATGTTGGTTTGGAGGACTATTTGTTTCTACTAAGAGTGATTTAGAGGCTACTATGAAGAGACATTCACAAGGTATACAATTACAATCTAATTCTGCTCTTCTTAAATGAAATTTGGAAATGAATTAACTCAGCACCCCCCAAACTCTGTGAAGGATGAGAATCTACCCTAACATCTATCCCAGCACAGTGACAACAGGCACATCATTAAAATGTCTCCAGCAATGTGCACAGCAATTGAGACTGGATTTGCAGCCCTGTTCCAAAAAAAAAAAAAAAAAAAAAAAATATAAAAAAAAAAAAAAAAAAAAAAAAAAAAAAAAAAAAAAAAAAAAAAAAAAAAAGGAAATAAAATAAAATTTAAAAAATGCTGCTGTCATGCACAATTAAATTTTCTGGAGCTGCTTAGAGTTAATCAAGGCTTCCATGAATCCATGAACACGGTAAAAGATCTTTGTTAACTGCATCCACTGTGTAAGAGACAGACTGAGGGCTACAGCAGCTCTGCCTGTTACAGAGGACTGAAACCAGCCAGTCTGAACAAACTTGAGCTAGTTCAGAAACTTATGTCAGTTAGGACAAACAGCTCCAAATCTGGCCCTTTAGACAATGACCCACATGGCTGTCATTTGTGGGCTGCAGTGGGTGCTTTGCCAGCAAGAGAAAAGAGGCTTTGAACAGTTGGAGGGATGCTAAAAGGAAATGCCTGCACTTCTGAATAGCTGCATGCTTGGAACATCACTTCTGCCACGCTGGGAATATCACCTCTTTCATGCTGCCCTGCTTGTCCCTGCTCTTGGCATGGCAGTATCCATACTATCAGGGTGGCTAACAGGAAGAGAAAAAGGACATGGGCAATGAAGGACTTCTTTCAGAAGCTAGGTAGGAGGTAGTGAGGTCATAGGCTCATTTTGGAGAGTGGAGAGAGAAACAAAAGCCCTGAAAGGACAGGGAATCACAGTCATTACTATTTACTGAAGATGAGGATTATCTCTTTGGAGAGAGAAGACAAGCATGTCCTCAAGCAGCTATCTTGTCTGGGAAATGACACAGCTCTAGACAGATCATTTTCAAGTTTATTTAACTTACAAAGAGACTGTGAAAAAACACAGAGCATCAGAACAAATTTAAACCATCTGTTTGATCATCTTGCAAACTGTAAACATTGTCTTTGAGAAAATAATCTTTCTTCAGAATAACAATGCACACAGATTCAACTAAAATATGGGTAAAAAGCAACTTCCACAAAGTCAGCTGGAAATTACTCAGAGCATAAATCAATACTTAAATTATTTTATGTAATTCTTCATTTCTCATCGGCTTCTTCCAGGGGTACTGAGGAATGTACTCTCCCTCCAGCTCCCTTCCACACCTCCCTGGGCAATTATCCTACCCAGCATCATTCAGATTAATCACCACACTGTTTATCTAGTTAAAGTCCTTGTATACATGTCTTATCTTGTTCTGTCCTTCCTATTACAGATTCTGTAGCCTCCAGATTTATTCTCTCCTGAAAATACTGAAGTTTTAAGAAACTGCACTGCAATCAAAATTGAAATCGGATTATTATTTTTGTCATCTGCATACTATATATGTTCTTAACTATTTCTTACAATCCATAATACATGGCTAAGAGAACACCCGCATATAAAATTGAGGCACCAAACTTGTTCATTCTCCTAACTCAAAAGCCCTTATCAGCAATTTCACTGGTTTAAAATAACGGGATCAAGCAGCTCATGTGAACGCCCACTGGCCACGCTGATAACTCAGCCTTACACCTTTTCAAACAGCCCGTTTGTTTCTCATGATGATAACATTAATTTCTTAGATTTAAAAAAAATCCAATACATATACAACGTCGACATTAATCTAAAGCAATGCTTCAGAAACAGTGCCAAACCTAACATGTGTTAACAGCCTTGGATTTATGGATGCCGACATTCGAACCAGTAGCAGAAACTACTTTCAGAATGTGATCAGTTATACCCACACACCCCACTTCAAACCACGGTAATAAAAAATTATAAATCTCATACAAGCAGATAATTTTCAGTGCAGTTACAGCACAGGCTAGCTCAGCAGAGCCCAGCTGGGGTCTGCAGGCCAGACCCAACCTGCAGGAGGTTTCCTCCTTCCCCCAGAGGAGTTGGGATACAGCTGCTCAGGCAACATGTGGAGCACTCACAGCCTAGCATCTTTGCTTGGACCAGCCCAAAGTCCAACACAGAGAGCCATGAGCTGCTGCTCACATGAGGAAGGGGCAATGCACAGACGCATGTCCTCTTGCACCTCTCCCTGGGCTGGGAGAGGGCTGTGACCTTCTACCACCATGTCAGGACAAAGAGGGGACATTCTGGACTCAGCTCCCCAGAGAAGGCCACCGTCAGTTGGCTCTTTCACCGTCAGCCAGGTCTTAGCCAAGAGGATCATGGATATGTTGAGGTATTGTTTACAGCACCATGAAATGCAAGGAGGAAAGGGCTGGCATCTTTTCCATTGTTGGTCATATTCAGCCATCTATAAAGTAATTCACACAAGTAGACCTCTTTCTGAAGAACCTTTGAAAATGTATACTTACTTAAGAGAAAAAAAAAAATACTACAAAACCCATATTATTCTTAATAAAAACCGACACAACACGGAACAGACACAGAAGTGTAAATAGACAGCAGCGAAACACGCTAAGTGAAACCCAAGTCAAAGAAGCAGAAACTGCAGGGCCAACCAGAAGTTTAAACAAGCCAAACAGTAAGGATCCTCCTTATTTTAAGTGAAGTACTGGGAGATCCTGCTAACAGAGTGGCCCTACCACTGAGGTCTTTCCTCTTCAGGTATTCCGAGCCTACACAGTTTTGCTTATTTAGTTGCAGATTACCACATTATTACACTCGTTCTACTTATATGTACTGCTAGCTAATTACCAGCTAGTGTGCTCATTAAACGCTGTGCTAGTTTCTGTACCACGTTTCTCACACTGTTCATGCAAGTGAAAAATGCACACCCTCTACAGAGGTACAAAAACCAGATGTCTGTTTTGGTGAAACACAGGTTGGTCTTGGACAGGTTGGTCTTGGACAGTTCTCTGTTCCCACTGAAAACAAACAAACAAAAAACAAACAAACAAACAACAACAACAAAAAAACATCCTACTGATTTTGTTTTGTGCATGGTTTGTTTTGCAGATGAATGGTCAATTCATCTCTTAATAGAAGAGTTAATGGAAAGGAGCGGTAATCTACAGAAATTCCAGGTTGAGATTCAAGTGTTAAATGCAACTGCTGTGTGGCAAATATTTTTCAAGGCCTAAGTACACTTTGACATGAGCATTTTATAAAAATTTGCATGTGAGCAAAGTAATAGAACTAGTGAGGAATTTGGGGTTATTTAATATGCTCAAGGTGCCTTACAAGAGCAGAGCGTGAGGGGTGATAGCAAACCATTTTGACTGAAGACATTTTTTTCATGTTTGTAAAATGAAATGGTGGTGCACCTACTTCTGTTACAACTCTGGCCAGTACAGATGCCTCAGTCTCAGATGGTGCTCACAATCCTAAGCAAAAGATCTCCTCTGAATAGCAGCCAGCTTTAAAGGAAACAGAGGTGTGAAGAAGCAGTCTCTTTCCATCACACTTTCTGCCATTTAAAGTTTTCCTTAAGTAAGGCAGAGGAATGCAAGCCCTGCTGGAGGAATTGAACTTCCGTAGCTGGGGAATTTTCTTGATAAACTCTCAGCTGCCCGTTACCATTCACAAGCAAGACTGGTGTTTAGATGGATGCTTTCATTCAAACGGCAGCTCAGTGCTTGAGGAAGAATACCCAGTAGCTGGAATTACTAGAAGGAATAAAAAAGCATTACTGTGCCAGAAGTGGAGGCAGCTCCAGCATGTCAAAATGAAATAGCAGAACTGGAAAAGTTTCAAAGATGACAGCAAAGATAATCATAGACATGGGATAGCTTCTTTATGGCTTTCAATAAAAACAAAATGCAGATAATCAAAGCAGTATTGTAGAGGTCTAAGTGACTGGGTGAAAAACAAGCCATGAGTTCGAATAAAACTTCTTTTTGCAATGAGGCAAAAGGCTGATGGAGCAGGCTCTATGTCCAGTTCTTGTCAGCAGAGCAGCTCTTCCATCAGCTTGTTCATTTGGCCAATTTAGAGGGAGAACAAGACTGCTGGAGAGAAGACAATGTAGTATTATGTTCAAGATGCAAGAACTAAAATTTTGTCTTCCCACAATAGAAAAAGAAGGGCCTGTTTTTTTTTTTTTTCCTTTTTTTTTTTTTTCTTTTTCTGCAAGCAGCCATGCACGTTGCAGTAACCAAACCACTACTATACTTGTCAAAAGGGAAGAATATGGCAGATGAGGCGTGGCTAAACATGAGGCAACCATATTCCGTTGTCCTTTTACAATAAGACAAATCCTCCAAATGTCCACAACTGCAGCAAACACCCAACTCCTTAGAGAATTCTCTAGATTTCCTCTCCCAGGACCACTGTTTTCATTACAGCATTCCTAGAAGGCAGCATGTAATGCAGAGTCACAGAATCCCTGAGGTTGGAAGGGACCGAGTTCTCCCTGAGGACCAGGGACTCTGAATATGAGGCTTCTGCCGGTTGTCTGAAGAAGGCCTCAGCTACTACTTAGAATTATAGAATCATTTAGGTTGGAAAAGACCTTTTAGATTATGGCCTGGTCAGGCCTCACCTGGAGTACTGTGTCCAATCCTGGGCTCCCCAGTACAAAAAAGACAGGGATCTCCTGGTAAGAGGTGAGCAGAGGGCCACAAAGATGATACGGGGCCTGGAGTATCTTCCCTATGAGTAAAGGCTGAGAGACCTGGGTCTGTTCAGCCTGGAGAAGAGAAGACTGAGGGGGGATCTTATCAGTATTTATAGATACTTTCTGTGGGAGACAGAGGGATTTGTCCAACCTCTTTTCAGTGGTTTGTGGGGACAGGACAAGGGGCAATGGCCACAAAATGGATCACAGGAAGTTCCGCACCAACATGAGAAATAACTTCTTCATGGTGAGGGTGACGGAGCACTGGAACCGGCTGCCCAGGGAGGCTGTGGAGTCTCCTTCTCTGGAGATATTCAAGGCTCATCTGGACACCTACCTGGGCAACCTGCTCTAGGGAACCTGCTTTGGCAGGGGGTTGGACCTGATGATCTCTTGAGGTCCCTTCCAACTCCTACAATTCCGCGATTCTGTGATCATCAAATCCAACCAACAACCTAACACTACCACCACTAAACCATGTCCCTAAGCACCACATCTACACGTGTCTTAAATATCTCAGATTGTGACTCCACTCCTTCCATCGGCAGTCTGTTCCAATTCCTAACCACCCTTTCCATGAAGAAATTCTTTCTAAAATCCATTCTAAACCTGTGTGGTGCAACTTGAGGCCATGTCCTTGCATCCTATCACTTGTCACCTGGGAAAAGAGACACCCACACCCACCTCACTGCAACCTCCTTTAAGGCAGCTGTAGAGAGCAATGAGGTCTCCCCCGAGCCTCCTCTTCTCCAGAATAAACACCCCCAGTTCCCTCAGCTGCTCCTCATATAGTCCCTTCTAGTCCCTTCACCAGCTTCATCGTTCTTCTCTGAATGCATTCCAGTAACTCAATAACTTTCTTGTAGTGAGGGGCTCAAAACCAAACACACTATGTGAGTATTCCTGACCAGGAAGTTTGTAGCAGACACCTGTGTCAACCCTGTTGGCCTGCCCACTAATTCTAATCCATAAGCTCTCAGTTGGCTCCTCATCCATCCCCAGGAAGAGCCCCATGCACCTCTGCTGCTTTCACACACAGGTCAACTCCCTGTCCGCACCTTCCTGGTCTGACCTTCCTTAAAAGCTGGTATCCATCCATGGTGATGCTCACTCCCACGAGCTGCCTCACCATACCTCTGTGATCGCAGTGAGGCTGTAGCCCCACAACTGTGCACAGACACTTCAGAGAGGCACCCAGTCGCACTGCTTTCCCAGAAAAGCTACGCGAGCTTCCCCCATAAAGCTCTGTTATAGGACCTCCTTATCTGTGCGCAGACTCTAGAGGTTGCCCCCCTTCAGCCCTGTTTTTGTTGATTCCCTTTGATTGCCCACCTGGTCCATTGCTTCCTTGCTTGATGGTGGGTTAGCATTTCCTTCCTGTCATTCCTACCCTGAAGCTCCCCTCACCAGGTTGGCCAGCCTGCTGGCAAAGATGCTTTTGTCTCACTTGGTTAGGTAGATCCTCTCTCTTCCCAGCAGTCCTCAAAGAGGGTCCCATGGTCATAAATATATATATATATCTTAACAGTAGCTGCACACCCACTGCTCCTTACGGAGCACCTCCACCAGCAGGGTCCAGGAGAAAAAGAAATAGGACCCCATGCACATGTCTCTCACCCCTAGAGCTATGTAGATGAACTTAACATGCTCCAGTTCTCCCTGGTCACACCGTCAGTGCTCCTGACTTCTGATGTCCTTGAAGTTCATTTCTCACCCAGAAGGTTCTGCCTGCACCTCCCTGGGTGCAGGTGGGGGTTCAGGCTTCTGCACCTGCCAGGTCCTGTGGGCCTGGTTGATCATTCTGGTCATCCTTGATGCTCTGCAGTCGCTGCTCTACTGTTTTGTAACACAGACCCTCCCAGGTACCCACCTCTGGCAGCCAAAAGCCCATCTCCCCAGCCCGTGTCCCTCAGAGCTGTGCCCTCCTTTGGCCCTCAAACCGAGCTGCGACAACTGGCATTGCATACAGAGGCAGTGGCCCCAGTGGCTGTGGGTCTGTGCCCCGTGGCATGTCCTGACCATGACCAGGCTGCTCACAGCAGTGTCCCTGGCCCTGTCCAGGGCTAATTGCTGCTTCCTTCAGGGAGCTCTGTGCTTGGCCAGCCAGTGTTTGTACAGGCTGCCCCATACCTGATGGAAGGGCTCAGAGGAGAAGCTTGGAGTCCCCTTTCTTCAGGAACAGGCTGCACCCCATATGAGGCTGTAGCATCCTCACCCACAGCAACACCCAGATGCTCCCCAAAAGGCTCTGGAAGTCCCCCACCAGCCCCAGAAGAAACTCTCAGAACATCCAGAGGAATTCAAAGCAGATCCCAGAAACTGCTGCAGTCCCTCAGATGTATGTCTCCAGCAACTCGTCCACTGAGGATCATTCATCTTGCTGTATCAAATAGTTTTCAAAATTTTTAAACCAATCTGACTATGCTAATATACTCCACCTATTCAGATCCAAAGACCACCACAGTGCCTTGAGATTTTAATTCAATACTCATCAGTTTGGGAGAACCATAATTTACACCCACAGCCATACAGGGCCTTGAGTGTACTACACTTGTATTGATAACTAGAAATCACCTACAAGTAAAAACCTGATTTCAAGCTGCCTGCACGTGTGTGTGCATATGTATTTAGATGTGTACACACACAATAAGCTCTTTTGAACCCACACTTCATTTTTTCAGACTTATGTGTAAGATGAACCAATCTATTAGCTTTGTATTTGTTATCTTCTACGCCATGCTAATGCTTATCACCACTGTCACTAGAGGGGTTCCCCAGGGCTCCATTTTAGGACCAGTCCTTTTCAGTGTTTTCATAAATGATGTGGAAGTAGGACTCGAAGGCTTTTTGAGCAAGTTCGCAGACAATAGTCACAGCACCAAGCCTCCTGGAGTTCAAGTGTTTGTACAATGCTCTCAGACATGATCTCATTTTTTGGGTGGTCCTTTGCAGACCCAGTATTTGGACTTGATGATCCTTGTGGATCCCTTCCAACTTGGGATATTCTATGATTCTGTGATCTACTGTGATGCTAAATGGCAGGTGGAATAAAATTTTTATGCTAGAATAGTGACCTAAACTTGCCAAGTCAGGGGAAGATTCCCTACTTCATGCTTCCCACTACATGAGCTGTGCTGTCACGGGAAAGGCTTCACAGGACAATTCAGGCTGGAAGGAACCTCAGCAGGTCTCCAGTCCAAACTCCAGCTCAAAGCAGGGTAGCCATGAGGTCAGGCCAGGTTGCGTAGTGCTTCACCCGGGTGGCTCATGGACACCTCCAAGGAGGGCACCTGTTCTGCTGCTTGATTCATCTGCGGTCAGTTTGTCTTCCAAGTTTCTCCTTCCAGTTTCTCCTGGACTTAAAACCAGGTTCAGCTCCCTTCCTACCACCATGCATTGCTGTGTAAAGTCTGAGCTCATTTTCTTAATGACGGCCCTGCAGGACCCCATCAGGCTGCTGCTAATTCCCCCAGCCCATCACCACCAGCCTCCCCTCACAAGGCCTGTGCTCCAGGCCCTGACCATCTCGGTGGCCTTCCACTGACCTCGTACAAGTTTTTCAATGTCTTTCTTGCTCAGGGGGTGCCAAAACTGCACACAATACCTCAGGGTTTGCGCAGTATATTTCTTCCCTTTCCCATCCCATCATTTTTCTGTTGCTACGAGTTCTTGCAGAGCTTTGGCGCTCAGCCACAGCAGATCTGTGCAAGCAGGTGCAAGTTCCAGTGATGGCGGGAGACAAAACTTCATTTCCAGGGGCTGTTTTCGATCATTGCTGCTCATCAGAGTCTCAAGGGCCAGTGAACATACAGCAAAGACTACAGAGCATGTGCTGCTGACAAAAGAGATGGTGCATTTTAAGTTTTGGACATGCTTTCTTCTTGAGATAAACTTGGCTTTCCTCACTTGTATTTGTCCTATTGAGCATGAGCAACAAACAAAAAGGAAAAATTCAAAGCAGATGGGAATCCACAGCAGAAACAAGAAGGAATTTAGAAGATACAGAAAACAAAAAGAAACAGGTAGGGAGGGTACACATTCTGATTCTGGTTTTAGTGTGTCACATTTTCATTGTGAGGCATTTTCCATGGCTTCTGCCAATCTTTTATTGAGCTCAGATGCCGCCTGCTGCACAGACCACAGTGCACTCTGTTCTCCCGTGAAGATCTGAGCTTTCTCCCTACTTTTGGAGTTCTCCCCTTCACAGCCACTGAGACCATGCCCACACCAGTCTAGGACATACGAGTCAAAGTAAGGACCATGGTTCAAATAAGGAAAGCAACGTAACATGCCTAAGCCTTTCAGGTGTATTTTCAGGGTCATTTCACTACAGTCTACTTCAGCACATGAAAACTGTGAATGTATGAGAGGGAAGACACCTACAAGGCGCTACCTGCAAGGTGTGGAGGTTTTACTGATGGATGTTTTCAGAGGCATACACACAACCCAGGTCCGAGGAACACCTGGGGTTTTCAGCATATGCTCACAACCTGTTGAATGTACATGACAAAACTGGGCCATTTCAGTCCCTATTCAGTAGGAAATCAAAACATCAGATGTTTCAGAAGAGAAACAACTGAAGTGACAGAAAAGAAACATACAGGTTACTTTGATAACCGTGGTTCTTAAATAGTTGTACTTCTGCCTGCCATACAAGACAGCAGAATTTGACTGTGCCGTATGGTGAGGAAATAACACGCCACATTCCCATCTCCTCTCATACTCACCATCTCAGTACCTCTAAGTTGCAGGAACATATCTCTAGTAGACATCAGACAGGAAAAAAAGCAGGCAGGATGATAATGACTCTCTAGGATCCCTCCTTAAGCACACACTAACTCACTTTTTCTTCAGGAGAGTTTGTGGCATTCCCTTGAAATCACAGAAGGGCTGAGGCTGGCAGAAACCCCTGGAGGCCCCTGGTGCCAGCCCTGCCCAAGCAGGAACACCCAGAGCAGGCTGCCCAGGACCACGTCCAGGCAGCTTTTGGAGATTGCCAAGGAGGGAGACCTACTATCAAGCACAGGAGAAGATTCTCAAGAAACCCCACCACAGTGTGTGTAGCATCACCCTACCAGATGCAGCTCATCAGCTCTAGCTTTTGAGTGGTGAAATCTGATTTTAGCTTGATGAAAGCACAGATGAGGCTGCAGGCAGACAGATGCACAGTGGTTAACTAGGGCGGAGCAGACCTTCAGCAGCTGCTCCAAGACTCATCTGGGTTCTGACAGAACACTGACCACCAACCCACTACATTTTTTTCATAAAATGCCTGGACACAGGCTACTCTCCTGTCAGATAATTACCAATTACAAGTAGCAGAACACCTCGACAGAAGCCCTGCAGGAGAAATGAACAGCTTAAAACATGTCCTAAGCTCTGAACCTATGCAGTTAAAAAATCAAAGTGCCGTCTGATATCAAAACTGTGACATACAAATTAGACCTAAAAGCAACAGGCTCACAAGAAAAAGACTTGAAGCAATTTTCTGGCTGAAACTCCTGCTTTTGAACTGAACACGATAGAGGAATTGAGAAATATGGCTGAAAGACAACAGAAAGTGATGTGCAGGCCAGTATCTGCCTGTGTCTCGTAGAGGTAATAGCTCAGGAACATCACATTTCATGACCAAGACTATGGGAATCCAGGTTCAAGTAGGGGATCCACCTTCAGAAGCCTTCCACTTGTCTGTCTGAATGATTCATCCCAGGAATTCCAACTGAGGATGGAATTGTTTTTAGTCCCTTTGTAGTACAATGGGATGACTCAGCTACTTAACAACTACCTACAGGTCCTCATCAGTCTTGTATTTAAATGGCATGGTGAGTCCTAAGCAGGGACAGCTCCAGGACTAAGGACTACATTTTCCTGCTGAGAATGGCAGCAAGAACAACGGCATTGCTCCTCAGGTACAGAAGTAAGGTCACCAGGGACCTCCAGGCAACCCACACAGCCCTCGTTTGCAAAGGCCAAAGCCACATCAGCTCCTAAAGACAGGTGATCTACTGAGACTCTTTAGTCCCTGCTTGAGCTAGGCATATTGGCCTAGCGTGGATGCGTGTTGAGATAGGGTGAGATATCTTCAGAAGGATGTTCCCTGTCTTTATTACTAACCCTGGTGAAAGTTGTTTCCTCTGAGAAGTGAAGTACGCCCAAGCCAATCTCGATATGCAAACAGACCTGAAAAAGTGGCACTTTTTTGAAGTTGTTTTTGAAATGTGTCCCTTTCTCTCCTACTACTTAGCTGAAAGGGCAGGGGATCATCTGAAAACTGCTCCCCACCCAAACCAGAGCCCCTGCACCTGCAGGAGATGCCTTCTTAAGCACAACCCATTGAGTCTTTCTAAAGACTGAGTCAGTTGCTAAGAAGAGAACAGACCACACTGCTTTGCGTGTGCCATTTTTCTATTTCATTAGGAAGTTTAAAGAAGCACCACTGGCATTAAGCACGCTGCCCATACAGACTTACAGTGTGTGAGGGAGAATGGAGTAGCAGCCTCTCTGAATAATGCAAAAACACTCCCCAACCTTAAGCAGTTCATTCTCCTAGTAAGTGTGCATGTCATCGTTCACAGACAAACGTTTTGCAATTCTCTGAAGACTCTACAGACAGCATTTCAAAGCTCCACCTTCATTTTGCCGTTTATGCCAAGTATTTGTATACGTAAAGAAGGTATCTGTAAGCGTATGTGTATCAAACAGAAGGGAGGTCCTGACTGCTGAAAGCTGTTTTACAGCTCCATAAGCTCCAAGAGGAGTGATTGGTTTACACTGAAAACAAGTATTTGAGGTCAAACAGCATACAAGGTTTTTCTGTGATGCTCTGGTATGTAGCAGCAACACACTACGTCATCTATTAACATACATATATGTTTTTAATAGGTAGATCACAATTGGCTCTTTTATCCCAACTTACATAAACAGAAAACAATACAAAAGAAAACTATGTTCCAATTTCAATATCAAATGGTAGTATAAAAAAATTGACAAGGTAGTCATAGGTTTTGAATAAATCAGTGAATTAAGTATGGATTTAAAGTGTACTCCTGATACATTGAGGATTTGATCTAAACTCGTATGTTAGCCCTTAGTGACACTAGTTCCATGTTATGGCTGTCTCTCGTTTCCTTATTTTGGATAAATACAAAAAAGGAAAGAAGGTAACAGGTACTGATCTAATATGAAATACTAGAGTTTTGTCAAAAAACAACCAATACAAACAACAGAGCAGCTTAGGACAAAGAAAACAAAATTCAATTTTAGATCCAGGTGGAGGTTAAAATGCTACCCCATGCAAAATTAATATCCCATAACCCATCTCCACACGTTGGTCAGGATAGTACCCAAGCACATAATCATTAAAAGTTTCTAAAGTGATACATATTTTATGAGTAACTTTTCTTGTTCCTTCCATGAACCCAAGAAAACTGTTTGGCAAACTTGATCTCCCCTGCCGCAAAATCTCCATTTTTCTTTCACATTTGTATCAAAGACTTGCTTCTTCCCTAAGACAAGCAACAAGAATTGAACTAAACTGCTGCCCAACACCCCTCCAAATTATTCCTCCTTTTATTCTCCCAAATACAAAACACAATATAAACCAAACTTGGCTACTTATGTACTCCTTACTTGCCATTTCATTGGATAATGCTGGCTACTATATTGGAAGATGGTTTCACAACTTTGATTTACTACAACGTCGGGAAGAGCTTTCTTCACTAGACAACAGGAAACGGAGATAACAAAGCGTAGCAGTTCATGTAGTAGTTCTCTAGTTCAAAGCCAGAGCTTGTACGCACCTTTTCCAGTATGTGCTGGAGGGGGGCAGCAGTCAAATGACTGCTTTCGTTTCACAACTTGACGACCGTGAAACAAGCAGCACGATAGCTGCATTTCCTTCACAACAAATGAGTTAGAAGATTCAGAAACTTGGCTGGTGTGGCCAACTGAAGGGAACAGAAAGTAGCAATGACCAGGGATAAGTCACAGGGCATCTAGGAGAGAGCATTATGTATGTGAGGTTTACGAGGGGAGGGCAGGACCATTCCAGGCTGCTAAGAAGGCATACTGAAATGACTGAAGATGACTGGATCATCAGGGTTTCGCAAAAAGCTGCTAATAAAAGAACTCAAGTTGAAAGATTTCATGAGGCCATGTAGAGGACACCATTACTGATCATTGCTATCTGCAGTGCAACAATGCTCACAGGTGCACAATTTGACGTATTTTAGAGTTCTCGTTTCCAAATTGCTTGTCTTGACCTCTCGCCTCATTTCCAGCATTGCACTGAGATGGATGATTCGTTATCTTACCTTCCTACCTATGGAGGTTAGAATCTGCCTGTTCATAATTATTTCAAATCCATTACAAATGAAATTTGGCCTCAGTAGCAGCTACCAGCCTCACTTTGCACTAGCACCACTTGAGCACTAGTCTCAATTCTTTGGGTGTTTTTACATATATTTCAACACTCCAACTACTTCTTCCTCCAAATCAAAGAAAGCAACATATCCACAGGTCTTTCTTAAAAAATAACAGCAAATAAAAAAAACACTAACTTAGCTTCCCTCGTGAGGGCTTTCAGCTTGAATAGAAGACTCCTACCACCGGCCACCTCATATTGAGTACCTACTTTTCCATCTCATTCATCTGTTGATTCCCTACCCTTTAGTCAGCTCTGTGACACCTTTCAAATTAGTAACTCATTTCTAACATCCTATTTTGTCACTCAACACACCTACATACCCCAAAATTTCTCACTCACCTAAGCCGTATATAACACAGCAGAAGATAAACGGAAGGTAAATAAAACGGTCACCTTGCTCTCCCTTCCTCTTCCCGCTCTTATCTTTTGAAAGTAACATTTATGGAAGGACAACAGCAGTTGCCATTTGGGGAGCACATAAAGGCATTTTCTACTGCCTTTCAGTATGTGGGTCAAAGGCTCCAGAGAAACGTTGGTGGACACCAGGTTCGTGTAATGTTACTGCATATATAGATATGGCTAAAAAAAAAAAAGCTCGCTACTTCAAACTAACCCTACTTTTTAATAAGTATGGATTAAAAACTCTTCAGTTCTTCAAAATATCTTTAGTTTACAATAATTTAATTTTGCTGAATATAAATGTACTACAAGAAACATGGAAATCAATAAGCTTTAATTATATCTACCAAAAAATCCAAAGATTTTCCCAACCAGACTATTTCAAGTTGTGACTTTAGAAGAAAGCTGTCTTACATTACCAGCATGTATTTTCAACATATTAAAGGTTTTAGGGGAAGAATGTTTCATTCTAACATTTTCTTCTGTATTATAATACCAGAAATTACTACTACTAAGACTGTTACTGAGCTCACATTTTCTGTTATACTGAATGTTGTAATTGGAGTGATTGTATCTTGTCTAGAAAATTTAAGAAATCCAACAATACTGAGTCTTATCAAACCAAGTATTTGAAACCTTTAGTTCTCTGAGTCTGTTCAGAAACAACAAAATTGTGAACTGCATTTTTTTTTTTAATACTAAAATTACTTCTAAGCAGGAAATGTATTCAATAATGCTGCTTTGATTTTCAAAATACTTCATTCCTTTTTATCTGTGCATGTGAGGTAAGATACAAGTATCAGAAACGCACCTAGTCAAATAAAATATCTTACGAGACGTTAGTCATCCTCCAAAGACATTATATATGTTAAAGCTAATTCTGAACTTATCGCATGGTTACTGCGATACTGATTTGCGGGACTGGAAATCGGTATTTGAGAGCCTTTTGAGAGCCTTTCTTCCTTCTTACATAGATAGAATGCTGCTATCTCAAAAAAACAACACATACATTATCATTACATAAACAAATGTGCTACTATGAACTAGACCATGACTGTAGCGAGGCACTGAAAAGAAAATGTCAAATGTGAAACCTTTCAGTTACTCCATACACGCACTGTATGATACTATGTTTATCCTGCCTATACAAATATAATGGCACTTGGTGAACTTTGTGCAGAGGACAGATTTTTTTAGATAGAAATTGAAAAGAATTATTTTCCCCTGTATTTCCCCCTTGCCAATATCTGGCTTCTTACTTTTCCACAAGCAACAGAGTTCCAAAAGCTGTAATACACGTAATGAAGCACGTGTCCTAAATATGTGGATAAACCTCTTGACACAGCAGGAATTCTATTTATGTCTATATAACGTAAGTCACTTCTGCCAGGATTAGGAAACTGCATCAAAATTAGCAGGCATATGTGAAGGCAACATCCAACAAAGATGCAAAGACTGGAGTGACAACCTGTAAGCACAACAGAAAATTAAAAACAATCTGCTCCTCCTGCTGGATGGCTGGACAGAAGGTCTTGGTTAGGTCAACTTTATCATTTCTGGTCCTCGTAACGGTAAAAAAAAAAAAAAAAAAGAGCCAGCAGTCTAACAGAAGAATAATGGCCATCAAGTACTTGTCTTAATCATGCGTTTGTAGACATGCTGCCTTAGACAAGCATGGGGTGGTATACCTGAATGCATTTATTTCAAAAATTCTTTGTAAAGTATGTACTGCACCTACCTTGATAAGGTAGAGATACATCAATCTCTACAAAATATGTATGTTTTTTTAAACATAGACGGGTTTGCAAAAAAGTTTCCATCTACAAACTCAGAATTTGGTATGTCAGGGCTATACACATTTCAATATGCATGTATACTCCCTTTCCACTACATGTCCTGTTTGCAGAAGTGTTAGGATATTGAAACGTATCAATGTATGTGGATCTGCACATGACAAATGCATTTAAGAACTAAACCCCACAAAACCACAGGGATGTAAACTTGCAGGATCCAAAGCCTACTGCATATACTCACAAAATCAGACTTTGATAACGTGTCAAAGCCTACACATGCAAAATATTAATCAATAGCAATACAAATGCACTCACAGCTCTATATGAAGTGGGTTTTCTTGAGAACGTCAGATGACAAATACTATGCCGAAGTGAAGTATTTAATCTTCAAGTCTAAGCTTTTTGCAAGTTAGTCACAAATTGAACATATTCATATTCAGTGGAAGTGTCTTTAATATGAATGCTTTTTTTTTCTGGTTTTGTTCACATAGATTGAAATGTCAAAACAGCAAACAACAGAATATTTGAAAAAGGATTCAGTTTTGCCAGAAAATAAAGTCAATTGGCAGAGTCAAATATAATTAATATAGGAATCCAGATTATCCTAGGTGGAAAAGGTGTACTTACACTACAACTGTCAAGCAATTTCATTTATCTCATTCCTGTTGGTGGATTAGCTTCTCCTAAATATTAATAATCTCTGTTGGTGAAAAGTAAAAAAAAAAAAAAAAAAAAAAGAAAAAAAAACAAGCTTCTGGAATTATAGTGAATTATTCTAGTATGAAGATTACAGTCACTGTTTGCATTTTACATATGAACTACAGATCACTAAAAGTTTCCTGTTGCACTGCAGCAAGAAGAAATTTACCACAAGTAAGCTTAATTTGCTGCAAAGTACAGCAAGATACTTCGGCAATCTCATAAAAATTTCATACTGGAACTTGTTACAGTGAGTTCAATTTGATCTTTTAATGTAATACAGTACATTTTTATAAACTTAACATTATCATTGCAGAAGAGCATGCTAACTGAATGTTAGCAATTTATCTTTTATACATAATTATACTCTACTGTAGCTACTGTACGCAGATCTCAAAATGTTAGTACATAAAATATTCATTTTCTTTATGAGATGAGAATGAACTTAGAAGAGATTTGAATATAAGAATGAAATATTTGCTGTGCCTATTTCTCAAGAAATAATGAATTACACATTATAACCCAAGAAATCAACATTTAAATTGCAAAACTATAGTTTAAAATTTACATTAAACATTATGATCAGTAATGTGCATCAATATTTGATGAAGTTTAACCTAACCGTGTTTATGCACATAAAGCCTCAAGAGTCTGCAGCAGTTTCAACATCAATTTTTCATATTTTTGTATAAAATGGACTTAAAGATACATCTTCCATAAATGTTTTCAGTGCAATTCAGTCAAAGAGGAAAATATAAAGCTAGCTTTCAATCATTTTATACCATAAAGGAAAAACAAAACAAAACAAAATAAAAAAACAACTTGCATTTGCACTGCTGAAGCCTAAGTAAGCCAGTTCAGTTGTGCCAACTATTTCAAAGTCAATTCAAACCAACCATAATGGCCTTTTTAGGCAGTATTTCCCCCATACCTATAGGTATAAATGTTGAAAAGCTCGATACTGGGGTGTGGGGGGGGAATTAAGCAGAGGCAGAATAATCAGTTGTTTAAAACACTTTTTACATCAGTAACAAAAAATACAGAATGAAAAAAGTCTAAAGGTTTCTTTACTAGTGATATCATAGTTCAGAAATGGGTAAATCCGTGCTTCGGTATTATCCTTTCCTCTAATCTTCACAGGCCACCTTGCAACTATAACATATTTCTTGATGGATTGTATGAAAATGCTCCACTATTCAATGAGATTACTTCTTTTGTAAATTAGAAACTGTTTTTTTCATATGTTGTCAACGGTGGGGAACTGGAGGGAAAACAGCACCTGAAATTACAGTGTGTGCTTGGCTTGGCATAGTGTAGTAACCTATACATTTTGGTTTTCAAAGACAGTTTGTAAACTGTAAAACTGCATACAGGATACTGACTAAGTATTTTGTTTCCTTTTTTTTTTTTTTTTTTTCAGATTATACCTAAAAACACAAATACAACCTTCTCTACGGTAGCATAAAATAAAAATGGAGCTTCATTCAAATCTTGAATACCTTGACTGCAATCATCAACAACTTGACTGCAATCATTCAACAAAATCTTAGCTCTTCATACCAAAAAAATTTGGCTCACAAAAAAAAAGAAAAAAGTACAATAAACTTTCAATAGAAGGTTCTCTCATGAGGCAACCTACCATACACTACTGCTAGATACGAGTTTCCAAAAAAAACATTACATCCCATTTTCAGCACATTTTTCATAAACATGCAACTTCACTATAAAATACAAAACACTTGGCTCTCAAGAACAGCTTTATAAAGACACACTGCATCAATAAAATTTTTCTTTGTGATTAACTTTACATTGTAATAAGAACTGTATTTTCACTAATGTTTATATATCAGATTTCGTATTATAATGTAGTAATAATTTGCTCTTTGTGAACATCATGTTCAGAAGGAAATATCTATACACATTAACATACTAGACTATTAAAAACTCAGTTACAGAATTTTATTGATACAGTAGATTAATAAAAACTGATAGGGGAAGATAAAATGGGGAGGGTATTCAGTACATTATTTAATAACACACTTTTAAAATTATAATATTTTAAATCTTTTTTGAATTTTCAATGCCACTAGAAGTCCAGAAAAGTCTGGAATCAATACTGAGGCGTAAAACAAGTCAAACAACTTCTTCCACAATTTGCATCTCTTGTATTATTCTATCCAACATCGTTCAACTGTAAAAGAAAGTAATTTAGCACCTCTGATGATAGGTAGGTGCCTAAAGGTAAACACTAGGTTAGATTCATGAAGGAAACAAACACTATTGCATTTCTTCTTCTTCTTCTTAACAAATAGTGGCAAAAGTGGCACTATTTGTTCAACTGATTTTTTTTCACAGTTAAATGTCAACAAGAGTACAAATACGAACACTGACAGATATTGCTTGAGATCAATTTTTAACAAACTGTTCCTTTTTAAATCAATAGATCCAATAAACAGTGGGGCACTGTCAGTTTAAAGCCGCAGATAAAAGCTATACAAGCACTTTAGAAGTCAGAAACATTAAAAAAAGAACTATTTACAGTTTTCTTCTTTAGTTCATATGTCTACAAAGCCAGCGCACATTACACTTCACAAAAATCCACAGTTAATGATATCAACATGTGTGTGGCTAAAGCTTGTGACCTAGGGACTGCAAATGCAGGGGTAGTAAAAGTAAAATAGGCTTTGTCTTTTTTCAGCAACCCCATTGTGCACTAACAGCTTCGTTCAGTCTCAAGCTTTATATTAAAAGCATTCTTCAAAGCTTTCACCTGGAAGGCTGATAACTACATGCTCACTCATCGCCTTTCCCTTTTCGAAGTTCTGCGACGCACCTGTTCGGGGAAAAAGTATTTTAAATATTTAACAGAAAAAAATAAGTTATGAAAAAAGTCAAGAATAAATGTAGTTTATGGGAAAAATGCTTACTTCATCATAACATCTAAGTAACTGTATACAGTGTCATTAATTACTCATTCTATCATAGGTGCAAGCCTTGATCAATGGCCCGGACATAAATTTGTTTAGTGTTAGTAAGCCTGCATCTTTCAAGAGTTAAAAAGTAATCTAGTGTCCACAGATACTTCAATCATCAGATTTGTTGAAAGACATTCTCAATTACATCTTCACTATTACTACTGACAGCCCTAACGTATTTGTAAGAATTAAATACATAAACCTATTTTAACATATTTGCATATGCTGGTAAGAGGAAAAAATTGTTTAGAATTCTGCTCCAAGTTTCTGTAATTGTTATCTGATGCTATTCATTTTGCATTCTTTTGCATAAAGAAACATAACTCACTATTATAATCTAGCTGACAAAAATAGGTGCAAGCTGCCCAGAAAATAATTCCCATGATGTACTATGAAACTCAGATAAAAAAAAGCTACACACAATAGAAAATTTAAGATACTTGACAAAAACTGATATTTTCTGAGAAATGCAGATTCTATAAGAAACTACACTGCAGTGCCACTGTAAAACACAGAGGTGGCAAACACCTCATTCATTTTCAAGGAGGAAGGTTAAGTTACAGGGGACGCTTACAAGAACAGAGGAAGTCAATCAATACAGAAAGGACGCTACAGATTAAAAAAAAAAGAAAAAAGCTAAGGAATTTCTCTTACATTGATTGTGGAGACTTCCTCTTCTTCCATTACTTCTTCCTGGGGAATGTCATCACTGACAGGTGAAGTACTCTGAAATACATCCATCTCTTCACTAGATTCATTCTCCTTACTGGCTGCTTGTTTGGAACGTCCTGCACGGCTAAAATCAGGGAAAAAAATAAAGATCAGTGTCATGCCATATGGGTCGGCACATGTATGAACTCTGCAAGAGAACAAACATTCCTCTTTATAAGAACAGCAGCCTTAAAATTTCCATTTATATGGAAACATACAAAGGACATATTACATGCCTTTCTAGTTCATCTGTAGAAAGAACACTACTGGTGTAAATAGGAGGGTGAGCAACAGCAATTGGAGACCAAATTCTTCCAGAATAAAGAAGCAGGACTACAACATGGAATAATTTTTGCATCCATAGACAGGACAGATATTTCTCTTCAGTGTCTGAACACAGGCCAAGAAGGCTGACACACAACAGTGACCAGTGACCAGGAAAAGGCAAACAGACAGCAACTTTTTTTTTTATTTCTTCTTCTGAACAAATAGGTATCTTCTATTTCTTAACAGTTTATACACCACAGAATTTAAGTAGCTGCATGTATATTTTTACAGACCTAGAAGAACTCGCATGTTGCTATTTATGAAATTAATACTATAGTGGACCTAAAGCAGATCTTCCAAGCTAGCTCGTGTTAAGAGCTAGGGATAATCGGGATAATACTACCTTAATCAGGATAACCAAGAACAATCACTCAACAATATCTTAAGTGAGTTATTAGAGCTGAACCATGAGCAAAAAAAAAAAAAACCATTCCAGCTGCTGAAAATGAGAACTAGTCTCCCCTACATCTTCCCCACCTTAAAAGAAAATTAAAAGAAAAAAAAGAAAAAAAAAGACAACTGGATACGTATCCAAAACTACAGCTGCACTCACATTACCATTTTGGTTTGTGTCATTAGCAGAGTTTGGAATCAAATCACTGAATCATCCCACCTACTGCACTTTGGCTTGGTTTGAGAAGCTGTCTTGGTGCATCCAAACTAGGTGAGTTTTTAGATAAAATCAATACAGAAATGCTCTTCCAGGCAGACATCAGGCTTCAAGCCCCAGTGGGGTCATACAGACCAAAACAACTGTTCTCTGACAGCTTCAAACCATACATGTGATGGGAATGTTCAGCCATGAGACCCATGATAAAATCAGTTTAGAATAAAACCTCTGAATTACACATAATAATTATAGTACAGTTGGAGTTTCAGCACCAACCAAGCAACCTGACATCCTTTGAAAAAACAATACAGAATAGCCCGATTGAAGCTTTCCAAGGCTCTGGCAGAAGTAAGAGAATTGAAAAGGAAACAGGAGAATGATTAACAAGCTAGGCTCATCTCTTTACATACAAGTGAAAAGAGGTAAGAAACAGAACACTGGAAAGGCTGGGATACTGTGGGTGCAAAATGCCGGAGCAGAGGGTACAAATTTGTTTAGCAAGGAATTCAGGCATGGAAGAAAAAAGACTGCCAGGGACAGGCAAATTGGACACACAAATCTGGATCCTGTCAGAGGAAGATCAACAGGATGCTAAGCCCAGAAGCTAGAAAAACAATACTGGCAGCAGAATAATACAGAATGCCAAACCGAAGATGTGTGTAAGTCATGCCCTAAGGCATTTAATGCCAGGTCCTGGAGAAGTATGTTGCAAATCTCTTCCATGTTCCAGATTTATTTTTCTGTCCACTTGTACACTTCTGCTTTACATATATTGCATGTACATGTATAGAAAAGGCAGAGATACCTGTAGTTTCTACAGTAAGCACAAGAAAATGAAGCCAGCCACAGAATTTACCTTTATTTTGTAGCTCAACACACCTCAAAGTTCTCTAGAACTATTATCCATAGACTGTAGGCACAATTTATTCCTTTGGAAATGATTCAAGTGGATAATACATTACCTTACAAGGAGGAGTCCACAAATTAGAAAGTCATTGACATTTCATTTAAGGAGAATCAGAATAGATTTACTGTGGTGAAATGGTATTGTGAAGAGTAACAATTTGATTCTTCCTCCCTGTCTAGAACAAACAGGAACATTTTTTGCTCCTGGAGTCCTAATAAAGCCCTATCCTCAAGGCCCTCATGTACTCTATTGACTTTTCTCCTAGAAGAGCAAAGCTACATATAAGCTACCTGGGCACATTACATTTACTTGTAGCCCATTTGCTCTAGTTTGAGATGCTCTAGGAGAAGCAGCTGGGGAAAACACTTTAGAAATAACAGTGGCAATTTATTTTCATAACTGTCAATTAAAGTATTCTGAAATGTTTTCAGTAAATGATTGTTTGGGGGCACAGAGGCATATTTTAAATTTTTACTAAACACAAATTCAGAAAATATTCACCACTTACACTTTTTTTTGCTGTGATGGTGGTGTTTTTGATGACCTTCCTCGTCCTTTCTGTGGCGTAGACTGTGCTGATTCAACTGTACTAGTTTCAGATGGCTCTGCTCTGTTTTGAGGAAGACCCAAATTGCAAAGTATCAAATTATAACTAATGTCCAAGGATAAAAAAGATGCAGCTTACAAGATGACAGACTTACCTCTGCTGTGTTCTTTTCGTTGTCCTGTTTTGCCTGCCTTTGGGCTTTTGTTCAATGTTTTCAGTTTGCCTTTCTTCCTCCTCTTCCTCCTCTTCTGCTGTTGCTGCTGGCGTTTGTTTTTTTTTGCTCCTTTTTGATGACTTTGCTGGTGGTTCTTCCTTTGGTGTTCCCCCATTATTTGCTTTGGGAGGGCGTCCTCTTCTCCCTTTCTTTGGTGGACTGTTCTGTTCATCCTCACTTTCTATTACATCATCTTTTAGCCTTTTTTCCTCTTGCCATTGTGTTTCATCAGATTCTGAAACAACTGCAGGTCTCTTCCTTCCCCGTTGACTACCTCTAAGTTTCTGCTCTTGTCCCAGTTTATTCAGGTCATCTATGCTTAGTTTCTCTTCTGAGTCTGTGATAGCTGGTTTCTTCCTTCCTCTAGGCTTCTCAATCTCTGACTGAAAAGGTAAGATTACATCTTTAAATTAAAAAATTAACTGCCATATTGAACTGACACATGCACAAAAGCTACAGACTTCCCCACAACAAGACAAAGAGCCTTCAGGTTACAAAAGAAATTGAGATTGTCTACCATATTCATTTCTAAAACCTTTTCAAAAGTATAAACGTGTATGTATAGTCATAAAATGCCAAACACGAGAGAAAGATTATTTCAAAGATGAGCAGTGAAATCACAGAAGTAGTCTGAGGTCTTCCTCATCTGTATCCTCGACTATGGCAAACACAATTGGTTTAAACATTCATAACTATATTTTTATCATTAGAAAAATACAAAGATAATATTTAGGATGGGAACAGACAATTTGAAGCTTTAGCTCTGTTTAGAGTTGCGGGGTCCTTATGCCTAGCTCCCATGCTGGCAGTGGCAAGGCAGTAAATACAGGAGATGGTGGGCAATTTAGATTCGTAATCATAGAGGAAAGCACAAGAATTAGGAGTAGCTGCCAAAGCACTGCTACCACAGTCGCACTGAGACTCAGCATTTGTTCTGCTCAGCAAAATATAACATTACAAGAAAGGTAGAACCCTTTCTGAATCATAAGCTTTCAGAAGAGAAACTGTTAAAGAAACCGTTAAGGAGAATGTTTGAACAATGATGACATATTATGCCAGTTCATGGTTTCAATGACAAAACTGTTGATCTAGATCATAGGTATCGTTATTCCCTGTTCTATTTGCTTTTGCAGTAAAGGGCCCATCTGTCACATTGCAGCTCCTTTCACCAGGTAAGTACAGTTGCATCTATGAGTCTCAGAGTAAAGTTTCTCCCTCAGGTGAAATGTTCTGAAGCCTTAGAACTAGTATATTGTTCTATGCTATAATCTGGACAAATAACCTAAATAATAGAGACATCTTTAAACCCTGGACTTTCTGGTCCTCAGTGGAAATTCTGCTTCCTTGTTAGTACTTGTTATAGTCTGTTCCCTAGCCCTAAGGAAAGAAAACTGAATTCTGAATCACCATAAGCAGCTTGCTTACATATTCAAAATGAGATACAAATGTCCTCAAAAATATGTGAAATACCGCACTATATTTGCTTTATCACTTAAGTTTTGTCAGTTATGAATTCAACCTATAGCTTCTAAATTACTGCATGTCAGCAGCCGTTTGGACTCACACCCTTCAGATTTACAGCTGATGCAACGTATCAAAACAGAAACTATTTTTTTTTCTTTTTTAAACAAAGTTGTTAATCTGTAACAAAAAAAAAAATAGAGCTTTCAACAACTGCCTTGCTTTCCCTAATCTGAATGAAACTGCGAAAATAGTTTTGTAATTAAAATAAGTGAAGTTTACTAACAACTTACACATATTAGTTGGTGTTATATCATTTAAAGTTTATTATAAAGAATGCATGTATTTAGATGGCAATATTGGTCTGAAAAATTTTAAAGTTGAAAGGAAAGCCAAGTGTAAGAAAGCAAATTCCGAGGTTATACTATGAAATGTTGTGCTTAAGGACAGGGCTTTTTTTTTTTTTTAATTGACAAAAGATTCATTATTTTTCTTGTTTCATTACATGCCAGTTTTCTACAAGATACTACAGCTTAATTGGTTATCTAGACTTCAAGACAAGCAAAAATTCAGGATATTTTTACTAGGCAGTAGCCTTCTATGTTCCAAGCAACCCAGAAAAATACAACAGATTGACATAGCGGGAAAACAGAGAAATGTCAGACAGTCAAAAAAAAAAAAACAAAAAAAAAAACTAGCAGTGACATAGCATATGCTTAATAGATTTTAGAATGTAGATGTAATAAGTATGATATTGTTTGTATTATTTTTCATGCATATCCCAAATTACTACAATTACTAAAAGTTAACAAGGAACAAAAAATGAAGTTTACTAGTGGCATATGAAAGTTTTTTTATTTGAACGGTTCTTAGAATTATGACTTTTCTTTGGTGTTTTCTGCTGTATTGTGATATAACACACATGTAAATATTGCTCAAGACTAAACGTTCACCCTCAAATCATACAGCGCAGAGACAGAATAAAACCATGCTATAACTTCTCCTTGTGATATCTGCCACTCAGAACCAAGCATTTTTCCTGCCTTCAAGTACAAGTTATACCCAAGAAAACAGAATCCATATGGGTATTCAGAAAACTCTTCTCTGAATTTCTAAATCCAATGTCAAATCATGATGCCCTCTTGCTATTCAAGATAACCAGAGGACTGGCAGTTGCTATTCCTTATAGCTGTTGAAAGAAAAAAAAAGCTGGCTGGAAAAGGAGAACATGCCTTAGCATCAGTGATGGGACAATACCAAAAAAGGTGAGAATTATAATGTATCAATGCTGCAATTGAGGTATTACTGCTTTGCTAGCTACAAGCAAAAGAAGAAAACATGTATGAAACAGAATTTTACAACCTCAGAAGGCAATCTGAAATCTAAGACAGGTTAATGTGCTCCCCTAGAATTCCTGCATAGTTGATCATTCTCAAGTTAATCCAATTAATTCTTCCACAACCACATTTTAACTAACCATCAACCACACACAAAAACCCTATGTTATACTGGGGAACAGAAGCCCAAGCAAGCTATCAACTTGAACAATGTATCAAATACTTCATCAGTGAATCCTGAACATGAGGCAAATCATGGACTAATTGTCATCAACCTAACTCTAGCAAAATCTGTTCCTGTCTATATCCTGCAAATTGTAATTGGCAATCTTGAAAGCTTACAAAAATGGTCAATATGGTGCAAATGTAATGTATGGTACACATGCAAAACAGACAAATTGGAACTGTTTTCATTACATTTTCTCCTCTAAGCACACTTTCCAGTAATTTACAAAATTAACTCAGTTTCATGTAAAATATCTGGATTAGAAGAACATATTTTCTTGAATCATACAAAATACCAGCACATTAATTTTTAAAATCCTGGTGATTTAAAATTAAACATCTGTAATGCAACCAAACAGCTCACCCTTACAAGATCAGGGTCGTCCCTTTTGTCGGTTTTCTTCCCTGGTAATGGCGAAGTCAGTGTGAAGTCTTCATTTTCACTGTGGTCCATTTCAGTACTGTCAAGCCTAGAATCAATAAACATTTGTTCTCCTCATTATTATAAGATAGCAGGCAATTATTAAAAATATATATATTAAGAACAACCTTCAGAAGAAATCTATTCCTGAATCAAATCTTGCAGAGAGAACCATTTACTCTGGGTACTACGGTTATCACATGATATCACAAAATAGAGCACCTAAGTCTCAGAATGAGGATGTCAATCGTAAGCCAAATCAATCATCCTTCTCAGTTAAAAAAAAGGAAAAAGGAAAAAACTGAGCTTTTTGATACAGAAAAGCCTTAAGGAGATACAAGAGATCTGTGTATTTGTATACATTTGCATAAACTTCATATGCCAAACAAAGCTCCCCACAGACCAACCAAAACACAAACACTTTGTTATGGTGAGGTTGTCACCATTAGGATGTCACATGGGACCTTGTCAAAAGCCTTGCAGAAGTCTAAGTAGATAACATTGGTTGGTCTTCCCTTGTCAACTGGTTCAGTCACTCCATCATAGAAGGCAACCGGATTGGTCAGGCACAACTTGCCCTTGGTGAAGCCATGCTGGTTGTCTCGGATTCTTGTTCTGCATGTGCCTTAACATTGCATCCAGTAGGATCTGTTCAACGATCTTGCCAGGAACAGAGGTGAAGCTCACCAGTCTGTAGCTCCCTGGGTCCTCCTTTCTACCCTTTTTAAAAATGGGAGTGATATTTCCCTTCTTCCAGGCACCAAGGACTTTGCCTAACTGCTATGATTTTTCAAATATGATGGAGAGTGGCTTGGTAACTACATCAGCCAATTCCCTCAAGACCCTGGAATGCACATCATCAGGCCCCATAAACTTGTAGTTATTCAGTTGCATCAGGAGGTCCTGAACTTGCTCTTTACTTATAGTGGGAAGGACTCTGCTCACCAACCCCCCATGTAGAGGTTCAGGAACTTGAGAGATGTGAGAAGCCTGACCACCAGTGAAGACTGAGGCAAAGAAGTTAAGTACCTCTGCCTTCTCCACATCTGTTGTTACCAGTTCTCTGTCTTCATCTGTCAGAGGTGGTAAGCTCTCATTAGTCTTTCTTTTGTGGCCAATGTACCTGTAGATCCCCTTCTTGTTATTCTTTGCATCCCTCGCCAAGTTTAGTTCTGTCAGAGCCTTAGCTTTCCTGATCCCATCCCAGCACATCCGGACAGCATTTCTGTACTTGTTCCCAGGGCACATGGCCCTGTTTCCACTGTCTGTGCATATCCTTCTTTTGCCTAAGTTTGACCAGCAGGCTCTTGTTCAGCCATGCTGGTTTCCTACCTTCCCTGCTTCATTTATTACATATGGGAACAGAGAGCTCTTGTGTTCTAAGAAAAATATCCTAGAATAGTTGCTAACTCAGATCAGATACTCTGTCCCTAAGGACAGTGTCCCATGGGATTTCATACACTAAGTCTTTGAACAGCTGTAAGCTAGCTTTTCTAAAAAGCAAAAGTTTTTTTGATCTTAGCCAGGCCCATATCCCTTAAGATCACAAACTCAACCTGAGCATAGTCACTGAAACCCACTACCGTCACTGCAAATCATTACCATCTCTTCTAGTGGACCCTTTTTCTTCTTTGGTATCTCCATACAAAATATTAATCAGTTTAACTTAGGTGAGCTGGGGAAACCATGAATATGACAGAGTATGTTAGGCTGCAAGTGCAGCATTTTTTAAATATACCAGATGGAGAACAGTACAAGTCTCAGATTAATTTCACTGGATATGAAGAAGCTGGATTCTAATCTGTCCTTAGCCAGTAACATATTTCTGTATATGAACTTGCATGACTTGTAAGAAATAAGTCTTTGTGTGATCTTCATGGAGTTGTACGTACTTGTAAAGCACTGCACTACATTCAAGCTAACATTACATATTAAATAGTCACAGAAGAATTAAATGGTTTTAGTCTTAGTTTCAAACATAGCTTTCTCTCAGTCTTGAATGAATGTGAGGAAAGATGAATAGTGGGGACTATACAAATATTAATGGTTAAACAAACAAACATAAGACACAGAGATTAATAACTTAGAAAACTGACACAAAATAAAGTATAAATTTTACAGATAGCTAACTAGAACACAACTTCGCTAACACCGCAGTACCTTCACCCCTTCCACCACAGGATCTAAAATCCAGAAATGTTTATCTGCTAATTCCAGCAAAGTGTAGGACAAGTTCATAGAGGAGGAAGTTAATGCTAGATCACCACACTGGCCTACCAGTCCTCACTGTCTATGACATATTAACATTACAGCAGGCTACAAAGTTTCTAGGATATGCAGATGTGTATATATATGTATTAAAAAGAAAAGTGATATATATGAAAAAAAAAAGTATGAGACTCTCCTTCTCTCCTTCAGCCATCTCTGGATGTAATTTGATTCTACTTCTGTGATTGTGCTTGAACATTTTTCCTCCTCTTCTCTCTAATATCAATTTTATTTCTGGGTTTAGAAAGCCAAATTCATGGTTTTCATTATACAATGTGCTACTATAACTTTACTTCAAAATAAGAGAATATAATTCTGTTTCTCACTTAGAAAACATTATAGAAATATTCAAAGTTTCCATTACAAATACTTGAAATATCAAAGCCCCTTTGTTGACTACCAACCTCCCTTTGATCCTTCCTGGAGAGCTTGGATTTGAACTGCTGCTGGCATTGCTTACAGTTTCCATTCTTGAAGATTTGGATTGAGACTGCTTGCCTGCTGACGAAAGAGGCTTGTTAACTGCTCCAAGAACATTGGCTGCTTTGGGCTGAAACCAAAAATATATTTCCTTTATTTTAAGCTACACGTTTAGATACTGTTAACATGTACTATGCCTATTCACACATTTCACTTTCTGTGATCAGTGTCTTAATTATAATATGATGCAATAAACATTTAAATATGAAAGTTATGACAAGAGAAGGAAACTGACAGAGCTGCAATCAAATAGCTGGCTGCCACCAAAACCAATATTCTTTTCTCAACCATTATAGCTCTCCTCTTCTTACTGAGTGCTCACCTGACCTTGCAGTAAGCCATTTCAGCACCTTTTTTACAGTTTGCTTTCAGCTGATGTAGCTGCCTGAACCAGCTTGCCATTTGGATTAGATAAGCACCTGAACTGGCAAAATAGAAACAGCAGTAGGACAGCAATTTCAGCATCAAGCCGTTAAACTGGCTTAGCTGTAATGGCAAACCACGCTAGCTTCAACTGTAAACGAATGAAAGCCTCAAAAGCAAATATTCTGGAGAAGACTGATGCTTCATGCACAGATTTGAAAATGATTAGGCTTTTAATAGGAGCCAAAATTTCCAGACAGTGGTGGTTTTGTTTGTTTTTTAAACTGTACAGATCAGTTATTCTTTTTACTATTATTATTTTTTTAATAATATATATATATATATAAATATATACGCATACACATATACATATACAGACCTTTCCAGGAGTGAAAAATGACTTCATTTCTGGAGGAAGATAATTTTTGGTGTTACTGAAATTCTGTAAAGAAGGGAAAAATAGCAACAACAACAAAAAATCAATAAATAAGATATATACATTTTGGAGGTAGTAATGAAAGATTTATTTTTTTTTTTACATAATTTATGCTTTTGAAATTTTAACCTGAACAATAACATCTCCTTAAAAAAAAAAAAAAAGAAAAAAGAAACCAGTGATTGTATGTACGTATATAAATACTTATGATAGGCAGAAGTCTAATGTTGCCAAGATCTATAGAACTCTTGAATTACAACTAACAAAGACTTAAATAGATTTATCTTAAGAAAAATTAAACTCCAAAGTATACCTTGTCAGGTTGAGTAAAATATCGTGCTGGAAGTACAGGGTCTTTAGGGGATTCCAAACTGTATGTCGTACTCTTTGACATAATGATATTCATTGCTACATCACAGACTGTGTAGAGTTTCTGTAAAAAAAAAAATAAAAAATAATCGGAAGTTCATTGCAATTCTTCACTAAATCACAAAACGGTTGAGGCTGGAAGGTACCTCTGGAAATCATCTAGCCCAATCCTCTCTGCCAAGCCAGCTTATCTAGAGCATATTGCGCAGGATGGCATCCAGGTGGGTTTTGAATATCTCCAGAGGAGACTTCATAGCCTCCATGGGTGACCTGTTCCAGTGCTTTGTCACTCTCACAGTAACAAAGTGTTTCCTCATATTCAGCTGGAACTTCTGTGTTTCAATTCATGCTCCATGCCTCTTGTCCTGTTGCTGGACAGCACTGAAAAGATTCTGGCCCCATCCTCTTGACACCTTCCCCTCAGATATTTATACACATTGATAAGATCCCCTCTCAGTCTTCTCTTCACCAAGCTAAACAGGCCCAGCTCTCTCTGCCTCTCCTTGTATGACAGGTGCTCCAGTCTCCTCATTATCTTCATAGTCCTTATCTGGGCTCGCTCCAGGAGCTTCATGTCCCTCTTGTACTGGGGAGCCCAGAATTGGGCACAAGACTGCAGGTGAGGCCTCACCAGGGCTGAGTAGAGGGGGAGGATCAGCTCCCTTGACCTGCTGGCAACACTATTCTGAATGCACCCCAAGATACCATTGGCCTTCTTGTCTACAAGGGCACATTGCTGGCTCATGGTTAACCTGCTGTCCACCAGGACTCCCAGGTCCTTCTCCACAGAGCTGCAGGTAAACCCAAGCACAGAACTACAAGAGCTCAGAGTTGAAAACAAGTATCTTAAACATTTAACAGTAGCATCCATATTAAGCAGGCTATCGCCTGGTACTAAAATGCAGGAACAGAAGACAAATGCACTGCACACTCAGCAGTTAAAGAAAGCTAGCTTCCATGATCTTTCTACACTTACGAATTATGTATGCCATGGTTCAAAGACAAATCTAAAAAAAATCTATTTGGGAAAAGCAGAGAAGTAACAAACGTATGTATTATGTGATGCAAAAGCCTGAAAAACAAGACCAGGATTTGATACATTTGCTACACAGTGCAAACTGGAGACATCTCATGCATGTATTTTTCTTCCTACACTAAGCTTACTCTCTTAACTTTTCAAATGAAATATTACAAAGCAGAAAAACTGGATGACCTAAAGAGTAAAAATTTTAGTTTACTTCTGTCTAAAAGTAGTGTTTAATAATGTTACTGAGACAGAAACAAAGCAACTCATTTCCAGAACCAGGCCAAAATTAATAAATACAGTTTCCAGTCATAAAGTATCACCTACTTCATTCATTTTTGCATCATCTGGTCCTTGAGCATCCTTTGTCTGTTTGATATTTTCTACCATTTTTCTGATAAATGCGTGACTGTTGTTTTCATTTTTAGCCATCAATATTTCCAGTATGAACCACAAACACCTAAGAAGAAAGGGAGTACTTCTAATGAATATGCAAAAAAATCCCACCCTTAAAAATAGTAATAATAATAAAAAAACATATTTCAGAAAGTGGCTTACTATAGTTTTCCTGGTATTACAGATTTAAGCAATTTCAACTCCAGCAAACAAATTCATTAGAAGAAAGAAATGAAGGTTAAGATGAGCAGAAGGTGTAGGTTCTTCTGTAAGATATTGCAGAGCACTATAAAAGCATATATAGCATTTCTTACAATATTTTACAGAAATAACTGCCATCATTACACATACTGGACAATGCATCAGTGTACCTCTTTCAATTAAAATTTTACTAAGAACAAAATTAAATTATTATAATCCTCTCGAATAAAAGCATTAAAAGTAGTCTTACTCTTTAATGTCCTTGAGTTGTTCAATGTCTTGGACTTTGACATAATCTGGGTCATGAGCTAGAAGATGTATAGTATAAGGAACAACATACTCTGGCAGAAGTGACAAGAGTTTCTCTGAAAAGCAAAAGCAAGATGCATCAAAAGACCATATCAAGAAACATTTTCCTACTACTACAATATTTTCTACTTCAAAGATCAAAATTTAAGGTCAGCATACATTAAGGTAAAATGTAGGCCTATCATTTCTTCATAACGTTGCTGTTAATATGCATCTTACTGTTGATGTGTAGATGTTTAGTACATGCAAAAAAAAAAAAAAGAGTTTTTAAACATATCTCGGGGCTGGGGATTGTCTAGCTATCTTGAAAACACAGCTTCTTTCTACCCCCCTCCCCCCCCCCAATCCTTTCCTTGGTTCAAATCCTGTATTCTGAAAAGACTGAAAAACAGATTATTGATCACAAAATCCAGGTTAACTGCAACATCTGAGACCAGCACAATTGCAGAGTAAACTACTATTCCTTCTTTGGACACTGCAGTGTAGTCTTCTGTCAAGAGAATAGAAAGAAGTGCACTTTTTCCAAAAAGCAACTGAAAATAAAGATTTGCAGTCAAACAGCCACAACATTCTCCAAACCTACAGCCTACCTAACCTGTTTAGAGAAAAGACAGAAGGTAACCTGACAGCTATCACAGCAGCTACCACAACAAAGTAGTAGTGGATTGAGTCAGGAAGTCTCAATCACACTTGAGCAGAGCAGCTCAACTGAACTATGACATTCAAAGCATTCAAAACCGTTTCTAGTATCCCATGAGACCTGTAGATAGTCCTAAGCAAGGACAACAGAAAAAAGTCTTCTAAATCAGAACAGTCAGATGGACAATTCTCCTAAGGGGATTAAAAAAGAAAGGACCGTTACCAAAGGCCCTCTCAGAGTCACGATCACAAAATGCATGTTCCATAAGGTAACAAATGCATAACTAACACCGTGAAGAGTGAATTTCAGCACCTCCAAGTCTGATAAAGAAAACCAGAATGAAAAGGTTGTATTGCACAAGACAATGACAACACAAAGATGAGAAAAGGTCTACGCTACCTTCTCCAGCCTAATGACTGAGAAGAAGTGGAGGATATACTACACACCTAAGTTATTAAGCCTGTATCGTGTGCAACAGGCAGGACAACAGGCAAGGCATACTAGTGTCTCATGAGTATTACTGTAGTAAAAGCATCTGATCGTGAGTACCAGTGGCAAGTGCAAATTCAGTGTAAACATGCCTATGAATAAATGCTTGAATGTACATATGAAGTACGGGAGGAAATTCCTGGCTCTGCTTTTGAGAATATCTAATCACACTTTTGAGCAAGTGAGTGGTCATGAAAGACATGGAAAGTCAGGAAAGCCTTCCTTCAGTAAGCTTTTAACTATCCCGTATTAGGTTGTGAATAAGACGACCAGACTTCTGTAATTTTGTCTTGTGCACTTAAATTAAAATACATCATTATTGTAGATTTCACAAGACTGAATAAATAACTGCCGTGCAGAAGTCTTACTCTATCTATCCCATTTCTGCATAATGAGGGTTGCATCACAGCTTTCATAAAATACTTGGATTCAGTCATAACGGCAAGGAAAGAATTCAAAATTTACGAAGACCCACAGAAGGTAGTGCTGCTAACTTCCAAGGATACACCTTTACACAGCCAATGCAGTTGATCCAGTTAAATTCAAGAGTAATTACTACACAGAATGTAAGCCATCATGATGTATGAGGAAAAATAAAACTTGAAATACAAAGAAACTGGGTGGTTATGTTTATGTAATTGAAATCCAGTGTACTTTAAAAAAAAATTAATGTGTTCCAACTGACATTCATCTATTAACTTTAAAAAACATCCTTTACTCCTTCACACACTGTCCTGCATTTCATCCATCAGCTATTTGAGCAGCTAAATAAGAAAAATAAAGAAGTGGTGGAGAAGAAAATAAAACATAATTAAGATTTCAAAACACTAGCAAAACTGGCTTGCCTTAAGACATATTCCAGGCAAATCGTTTTGCTATTATTTATCTTAATTTTGAACTTCAATAAAAGTCTCATCAAGAGCCCAAGAACCCAGTCTCAATGACCTCCTGCCTTGTACACTTTCTAAGACAACTACAGCAACAGCTTCAACAGGGTCTGGAAAACAAAGTGGACCAAGTACATTTAAAAGAGAAACTGGACAATATTAACAAACATTGTATTTAAACCCTGACAAAAATAGTATTTGCACAATCTTCCTTCATTTCTAATGAAGGTAGACACTACCTGAAATGTAGGGTGGCATCACAGATATACAGTACAAACTCTTGCAACTAGAACATGCCAAAAATCCACAACAGACATCTATGAGCAGTTAGGAAAGAAACTTTTTTAAAAAAGATAAATAAAGTTTTACTCTTGTAACTTTCCTACTTGCTGACTTGCAGGTAAAAGCCCAACAGTAAAAAACAAAGATTCCTATGCAAGACAAGTCCCTACACAGATAGAACTGGTAGTAGATAATAAAGTAAAATAAGCCTCTTCTTGTACAACCTCCACTCTGAAGAGCATTTAGAGAACTTAGAGGTCTCAGTGTAATTCCTGCCATCCTGTCAGCAGAGAGGAAAGAGACATTTTACTGCCTGGTACCAGTCCTTAGGAAATTTTCCTCAGGCAAGGTATACAGAAATTTACCGTCTTTTCAACAAATGTTGAAGTCCTCCCAAATTTCCAATAATAGCCTCATCACCCTTACTGAGTTTTCAGGAAAAAGCATATCACATAACCATCAGTTTGTAGATTCCCCAAAATAATTTCAATGACCAAAGAAGCAGATTTTCATTCTTAGCTTTTTGTAGGTACTTGAAAAGTAGGTATTAGTGTCGTTACAGTAAGAACAACACAAGCGCACAACACTCTCTTACCTGGGCTTCAGCTGTACTACACCACAGTAATGATTTCGCAAGGTATAAACAGTTCAAGACTATTTATTTGTTAAAAGCTCAGACTGGTAAATCTAAATGTCACGAAGTTAATGCTGTAACCCTAAAGAAGTTCCTGCAATCCATATCTAATTAAAAGTCCTCATAGATAACAGTAGAAAACCATTCAATGAAATCACTAAAGATATTTTTTTCAGCAAGAAAAAGAAACTGTCAGGCATACTTCAATGTCCTACTAAATTAAAAGCTACTCACACCAAGGTTTTGCTTCATTTTTCCTACAGACTTTTTCATAGTAACCTCACAGTATCTATCTTAGTACAATTAGGAAATCAGCAATTATGTTTCATTGTACGAAAATTATTATATTTTCCTCCTACATAACTGAAAAGATTTTTAAGCTTTCAAGAGGAATAGTCTTAGGATGATTTAAAGGCTTTTGCTGAATGGATTTTTCTTTTTTACCTGTTATTGAGCAGAGAGAAAAAGTATTGGCACTTTTTTTTTTTTTTTGAAGTCTAATTAACAATACACAAAAGGATTTCTCTGCAGACTTATTCTCTGATCTAAGTCTAAGGGGACTGAGGCACACACAGACTTGCATGGCTAATACAAAGTCTGTGATTCATAAATCTAGAATGAAATCCGTTATCTGACAGCATATGTGAGATCAGATTCACAAACCAGGTTTGGTCTACCCTAAGACAAGATGAAAAAAATCCACATCATTTCAAAAATGTCAAAGATGAGAACCATCAGTTATCCCCCAAGGAAATAAAACTTTCAAAAACTCTTACTCAAAACGCCCTGAGCTCTTCATAAAGGTCTACGTTATCACATGTTGATACACCAGTGTTATCATATCATATGTGTGCAGTTTCAAGTAAGTCAAAAGGGACAAGGATTGATTTTATAAAAGAAAAATAGCTCACACCAGTTCATAATAACTTAAAAAGCATTCCTATGATCAAACTGTTGTCACTAGGAAGAAAAGAATTACAAAAACTCATCCTGAAGTACCTATAAATATAGCCCTTCGCCAGCATAAGACAAGATAAGAAACTACTCAGTACAGCAGCTCAAAGAGCGTCAATTTAGTGCAGCATTTATAATGTCATTAAGGTTGCATATTGTTAATTACCAAAAATTAATCATTGCCACTTCACTTACAACATAATTAACCATTAAGTTCAAACAATACACATCTGCCTTTGAAAATCCGCTTCGCTTCTAATATAGGCATAAGCATTTACACAGCTTTTAAAGAAATTGAAAGGTCTCAGACATGCCTATTAAAAACTCAAGAGAAAATCTGGACTCTATTTTCAGTTTTCATTTGATACCTGAGTGAAACTTACCAAAAGTTTACAGCCACTCTGTGTTAAAAACAAAAACAAAAAAAACAGAAGACAAATAATATTTTCACAGTCTATTAACATTTACCTGTGAACTCTAGCACTTGTACCAAAAAGTGACTTCTATTCTCTTACCACTAACTGCTGCATGTTGCTTCAGATACTCCCTTCTGACATTTATGTTCTTCACAAGGCACTGCCTAGCATGAGCTCTTCTCTCTTTCACTGGATCTTTTGCACACAGTGCACAAATAGCCATATATTCTAGTGGCAGCCGTAGTCTAGAAAGCCCTTTGTGAAGTTTCTGAGCAAATATTTGTCTCACTTGGTAACATTCATCCTATTAAAAACAAAACAAAAAAGTAAACAGTAAACCTTTCTAAAAGTAACACAGGCTGTGAAATAAAACAGAAGACTGGGTAAATATGCCAAAATCAAGTTCAGACCCTGCCACCACAGAAATGTAGGAATTGTAGGAATACTTCTTTATACCAATTCAGAACAATTAAATTGAATTTATCAATTGAAGCTTCTCTGAAGGTTAGGAGAAAAATTATGGCTCAAGCTGTAGAGAAAGATACTGCACTCAGGATCTAAGGATTAATTTACCACAGTACTGAGGCACAGAGTTAATGAAATTGCTTACAATGGGACCACTTGGTTTGTGGGGCCAAAGGTGAGCATCTGCACTGAAACACTGTTTAGTCACTAGTAACCATGTTGATTTTATTACTGCAATTTCACAAATTTTCATCATGACAGCAACATTAGAAACAGAATAAAATTCAACAAAATTAAAGGTCACATGCTTAAGAGATTACCGAGCATTTCCTCTATAATGTAGAAACCTATGAACCATGACTGACCACAGAAGAGAATAACCTGTAACTAAGAGCTGTCAAAGAACACAAAGTACAAACGGGGGCAAATGTACTCCTATGATCTATTAGGAACCATATTTCCAGAGGAGATAGGAACTTTAAAATTCTCTGTATAAAAATAACCTACATACTTTAAGACACCATTCAAAGCCAAGAAAGGTTAACAGAAGCAGGTGGGGAAAACAGTTACTAGGAAATCTAGAGAAAAACGTGCTGTAAACAAGACTCCCTAAGCAGCTTGACATGTCTAACCTGCCAAAATAAGGTCAGGAGGAAAGATTTGTTATCTCTAAATACAAAAAAAAAAGAACATTAACAGGAATAAATACCTATTTTAGTTAAATGACAGTTTTGAAACCAGAAACAATTTAGGTTTCCAGCTATCAGCGAACAGGAAGAAAAGACACAAAACCTAACCACTGGTAACACTGAATCTGCTGAATTTGCAAAAGGGATCAAAAAATGTCATTTAAAAAGACAAAGAGCCTCCCTATCTCCCTAACCAAAAATTAAATCCATAAGAAATTAATCAAGCCCCATTTTCCTCTGGGCTTGAAGCCGTAGTCTTCCTATACCCATTATGAAACCCTGAAATGCCTTCTGTAGCCAGAGTTGACCAATGCAGCTGCGGTGACCCAAGACTACAAACCTTATCTGTAAGATACACCCAAGATCTACTGCCTGGGTATAAAACCTGCCTTCGTAGCAAATCCACCCCCAGCAGAAGACTAAGATAGAGCCCTCTTCTGCTTGTTAACATCACCTAAGTCTAACATCTTTGGAACGCTTAGAACAGAGTTGTGCATAGTTGGTGAGCTGACAAAGAAGTCCTCCCTGACTCAGAGGACAAAGGAACACATAGTTCATTGCTTCTGACCTCACTGCAAGACACAAAGTGGCATGATTTTTATTTCTTTATCTCCTAATATCATAAATAACCTTTAATCCAGCTCAGTACACTAGTTCAGTGAGAGGAAAAAGGACCAAACTCAACCAAGTTCTACATTTCTTACAGTATACAACTACAAACCATACATAAGCCTTACCTATCTAGTTTCCGAATTTAATTACAGTTCATCAGAAGGATACCATCTAACTTTTAAAAATACATATTTACAAAGCTTTATGTTGCCCCTCAGACATGACCCTGATTCTTGAAAATTGACAGACTTGCTTAAACAATTAAAACACCCTCAAACTGTTTCTGAAGGCAAGTGAGCAAGTTTTTTTTAATGCAACTTAAGCAATCTAAAAGTGTTATTCTGAATATAATTAGAATGGCATTTTCAACAGCAAATCTTATTAAAACTTAAATAGGATCTTAAGGTCTGTTAAATACTGAAGTACTCAGCACCATGCTCAATTACTTTCTATTCTATTTCAATATGAAGCTTTGCTGACTTATAAATTTGTTCTGCAAATCAAAACTTAACTGCTGGTGAGGTTACAGGTCTGGCCAAATGCATACATAATTTATTTTAAAATGACTAAAACTACATGCATTTAATCATCATTAAGTCTCTGTTTACCACCACAACCTTAACATAGCAAGGAGCAACAACATTTAATCATGTATTCTATATTTCAATCATTCCACGCAGAGAACGGCATTCTCTCAGAAAAAAAAATTCAATCCCCTGCACAGCACCATAGGAGAACCTGTGCAGTCATTACAACTCTTAAAATTTGCCTTTCCTTTTATTTAATCTGCTTTCTCGTACATCCATTTAAAGAAAACTTACTGTAAATTAAGTTACGGAATACCAGAGATGGCTGTGATGTCACCTGAGTGTCCTAATCTGTGGCTAGACTTGATTGTGTCAAGAAGGAATATTATCTATTATTCTAAAATCTGATGAGTCTAGCTTCAGTAAACAAATTTTACTACTAAGCATAAACACATGTGTATAGGTACACATGCAAACATCTGAAACACAAATGCACAGATAGTCTCTGTGAGAAATTAATAAAGTACAACCTAGAAATGCAAAACTCACTGAAACCATTACAATTACTGTGTATCCGAGGATCTGAACTTCACAGTCTGGCAGAAAGAAAGAAAATTGCAGGAAACCTCAAGAAGATCTCAAGAAGTTACTTATAAGTATTCCTAATCCATTAGGTGCCTCAGGGAGAAGTAAAGGCAGAATTCCTGTCCTGAAAGAGCTTAAAATCTAAATTTTGTTAAATACGAAGGTCAATCAGATTCTGCAGAATATGCAAAGTTGACAAGACAGAAACATAGACGATCTCTACATCTCTACTTAAAATTTGAAAGTTATTTCCCTTCTGCTACCTTGGGCTTACAGGCAGTACAGAATGACAACTTCCAATACCTAGCGAAAAATCTCTCCTACCTTTTCTGCTATTTAAAGGATGCCAACTATCTTTGCAGGCCTCCACATTCCAAATGCATTCTACCCAAGTATCAAGAAGCAAAGTTCTCTGTTGTCACCACAGTCCAAAGTACCTAATTCTCAACCAAAATAAATTCCCAGGATTACGTAGGGCAAAAATACACTCATGCCAAATCTGAGGGTTTCACATAAAATCAAATTAGCAAAAATATACACAACAAACAACATATATACATAAATATTTGATGATAACCCTCACATCACACCCAATTTCCTTACATTTATGGCTAGTGCACACAGCTGGTACTGTTCTAAGGTGATGATTTCATGGTAACAAGGTTCTTGTGCCAACTTCACAATAGCACTCCCTGCAGCCAACCTCAACCGAGACATATCAGGTTTGCTGAAAAACAAGCACACAGATTATGAAGGTTAATTAATAAAGCAATACAGAATTATTTGACTTAAATCCTTACTGGGATTGCACTGCTGAAAAACAGGTATTTTAAAAAGGAAAACTGTCCATGGACTTTGCCTCCATCCCAGTCCCCAGTCAACAGCAAAAGTAACTGCTAATCACACCACCACATTCTCAAGTCTGTTACCACATACCTATTACCTTGCCCCAACTTTACAATAAAAATATTCCTTGGAACTTCTTAGAAGTTCCACATAGATGTGAATCAGTTTTAGTTGTGCACTGGATCAGCACAGTCCAAGCTGACCTTCAGAGACCTCATTAGGCCTGTAAGATACTTCTGTTCAGCATGCTGCTTTTACCTCAGCAGGGGGCTCCTGCTGAAGAGAGAGCCCATTTCTAGTCCCCAGAGTTCCAAACCTTTTCTAGCAAAGATAGATACCACAAAATCCATGCTGCACATCCACACAAATTACTTTTAATTAGATATTTTTATAGGTAAAAAAGTGAACCGTATCTTTAAGACAACAGCAAAAAGGGTGTAGCAAATTAAAAACTTTTTAATATATTCAAAGTACAATTACTTGACTTGCACACCCAAACTGTACTCCCACCTACTAGCAGAACATTTCATCTTTGAATATGAAAAATAGCAAGTGCTTAAAGAGATCTTTCTGTAACCTACAACCATATTTACAAAGGTTATCAGAATATCAAAAGCATCTTCACATGAGCTTTGCAAACTGATATACACTTCATGTGTCCATTTGTAAATTCACTTGGGCTTTTACTCTTCTTAGATATTTCATTTCAGAAAACTCTTTTACTACTGCCTTTCTTCAGATCAAGCAGCAAAAGAAAAAAGATTTCATAAATGCCTCCCTCCCTTAATATTCTCTTCTACTCAGTAGTGGGTACAGCTTCTTCCTTTGACATGCTGGAGCAGGAATCAAATTGTGTTGTTATTTAGAAATAATCATTCATTCAAGCAGGACTAATATTGTTTAATTTCTTAACCATTTGCCTTTTATTCTTAGCAACAGCAAGCACTGCACTCTTAAGTACATTACCATGAAAACTGTATAAGGCATTTAAAGAATAAGATGAAAAGCCACTGTTAAACACAGAGTCCATGATAAAAAATAACTAAACAGCTTAAGTCTTAATTTAGACTAATCAGGCTTTATACATACCTCAGTATTCTGTGGAAACAGCAACTTTTCAAAAACTAAATAGACATTGAGCGACCAGATGACCAGACAAAGGCTGCACTAGTTTTCAAACAGGGCATGAAGATTAACATAGTAATATCTAGTTCTTAAATTTCACTTTAAATTGCAGCTACTGTGGTAAGTGAGCCCAATAAAGATTCAGTGTTTGCACTCCAGTGATAATCGAGCAATAACAACTTACTAGTACAGAGTGAGTGAGCCAAAGAAAGAATGAAATTAAGAACTTTCAGTCTTCCTTAGCTTTGGTAGCAATAGCATTTAATTCTGGAAAGTGAAAAGTTGGCTAAATCTTTGTGCAGTATATGTAACATGGCCTTGTGGCCCAGAAATACCCATGAACATGTGTGCACGCTGAAGGAAGGAGGAAGAGGACAGTGTCAGTTAGGAGTATCATTTAACAATCAAATGTGAGGATCAAATCTATCCTATTTCCTAAGAGGATTATACTAAAAGAAACCCTTAATAAAGGATTTATTTTTGATCTAATTGTCACAGCAAAAAGCTTTCTGATCTGCATTAACCCAACATACACAATGATTAAGGCTGAAATAAAAAATTCAGTCTGACGTAATTACAGTTTTCAATTACTTCTAATAATTTCAAAAATCAATACCACAGACACCCTTGTCCTACTAGAAACTCTCTAAGAGCTAAAAGAGGGACCTGGACATTTATTTTCTGGATTGCTATTACTATTGCTGAAGATAAAATGTTTGAAATGAGAACAAAGGTTCAACCACATGGAAAGATGTTATCAAGTGCAAAATACTTGGTCTTAATTAAGGTGGTGGGCTGCACAAAGATGATCTAAATAAATGTGCCTTAAAAACGTATCTGGTGTATAATCATCTCTCACTTCACAAACTGGTAGTTAAAATTTTTCCTTCTGCTTCACAGAGTGTAAATGCCAGTGTCCATTTTCGTCAGCATGTTCCACAGAACAAAAAGTTTCTTCTAAAAAAGTCTAAATACAATGTTGTGTGTCAGATGGCGTAGCAGATTATCTATAATGTACAACCATCAAGTTCTAAAAGCCAAAGATTTAAGTAAGTTTTCTCTTGGTAAACTTCAGTGTAAAGAAAATACCAACAGTCTTTCAAAAAAATCTTGCTACAGGTGCATACATAACGTCAATATTTTCAGCAACAGCTGGTGTCCTCCAAAGGACGTAAGTTATTTTATACTTAGCATAAATTACGTTAAAATCCTACTACAAATAAGGCATGTAATATCCAACTTGGCTGCTTTAACTAACCAGAAAGAGAAAATTAGTACCATATTGAATTTTAAATTTGTAAAACTGTTTATGGGTTATAAAAATTAAAAATAAAAGACCAGAAAAGGACCTTTGAGATACTGTTTGTTGACCAAATTCAATATTAAAACATTTCCGACACTGGTGAATTTAATCTACATATGCTAACATTTCAAAGAAATTAAAAGCAATTTAACAAAGTCAACAAAAGCTACTACTTCAAAGTAAGAAAGATGAAGAGTAGAGATTTGTTTACTTGTTTTCCAAGTGGGGCTTGCCTTCACCTGACACTCTGCATTGAATTGTGCTCTGAAATTTAACAAATCCCATTCCCTTGCATTGTCACTGGAAAGTACAGCTGCGTAGCTTTAAGAAGGTATGAGGACAGAATCATTTTCATGGTTGATTAAGAAATACTTGCTCCAGAAGTTTTGGTACAAACTTCTAATGATGTGGAACAACAAGATTAGAACTCATAACGCCAAAGCAAATGACAATAAAAATGATTTCAACATGACTCTCAGCTCACAAGAGGTTAAATATCTCCTGAACCCAGCCACTTTCAGTTAATTCAATTATCTTTAGCAAATTACACGTTATTGTTCAAAAGACAAATGCAAGCCACAAACACAAAAACTGACTCTCTACAGAATAGCAGCAGATCCAGCACAGTTTAAAAGACCAGGTTCTGCACTGAGCAGACAATTTTACTCCTTCCAAAGCCTACTCTAAGGAAGGAGTGGCTTCCTATTCTAAGGAAGGTCGCTACTTCTACAGTAGCGACCCAGCACACGCTGCTGTTATGTTCTCAAATGCTGACAAATAAAGGTCTGGAAGTGTCAGCTAGCTATCAGGAAGCTTCATGCAGAACTGATGAGCCTGAAACAGCATCTCCCCTGCTTCAGTTTATGAGAGTGTTTTTTAGTGTAGACACTATAGCTCTCAGAAGTAGACACAATGCAAAACTGTGATCTTTGCATCACAGAACTTCCCAAAGTGCAGCACTGAATAGTTGAGGTTGGAAGGAAACTCCAGAGGTCGGCTAACCCAACACTCCTGCTCAAGTAGGACCTCCTAGAACAAGTTGTCCAGGACCATATCTAGACAGCTTCTGAATATCTCCAAGGAGGACACTCCATCACCTTTTTGGGCAACTTGTGACGGTGCTCAGTCACTTGCACAAGTGAAAAAGTGTTTTCCTGTGTTCAGACCAAACCTCACGGATTTCAGTTCACACCCACTGCTTCTTGTCCTAGCACTGGGCACTACTGAAAAGAGCCTCGCTCCATCTTATTCGCACCCTCCCCTCAGATATTTATATACACCAATGAGATCCCCTGAGCCTTTTCTTCTCCAGGCTGAACAGTCCCAACTCTCTGACTTTCTGCATATGGGAAATATTCCAGCCTCTTCATCATCTTTGTGTCCCTACAGCGGACTATCCAGTAGCTCCATCTCTCTTGTACTGGAGAGCCCAGAACTGAAAGTACCCCAGGTGGGGCCTCAGCAGTGCTGACATAGAGAAGGATGATCTCCGTCAACCTGCTGGCTCCTCTTCACCACAGCCCATGATACTGTCTGCCTTCGTTGCCACCAGGGCACACAGCTGCTTCATGTTCAACTTGGTGTCCTCCAGGATTCCCAGGTCTTCTGTTTTCCAGCTGGGCAGCCTCCTGCATGTACTGGTGTATGGGATTATTCCTCCCCAGGCACAGGACCTTGCAATTTCCCTTGCTGAACTTCATGAAGCTCCTGTCAGCCTGTTTATTCAGCCTGCTGGACATCTTTCTGAACGGCATCACAACCCTGGCACATCAACCACTCCTCCCAGTATTGTGTCATCTGCAGACTTGCTAAAGGTGCACTCTGCTCCATCAACCAGCCCATTAACAAAGTTGTTAAAGAGGACTGGAACCAGTGTTGACCCCTGGGGTACACTGCCAATTACTGGCCTCTGCCTAAGACTTTGTGCCACTAGTCACCACACTCCAGGCTTGGACATTCAGCCAGATTTCAGTCCATCTCACTGTCTACTCATTCAGCCCATGTTTCATCAGTCTGTCTATGAGGATCATAATGAAGACAGTATTGAAAGCCTTCCTAAAGTCAAGGCAGACACTATACACTGCTCTTCTCTCATCTAGCAAGAGGGTCATTTCACCACAGAAGATTATCAAGTTGGCCAAGCATGACTACCCATTGCTGAATCTATGCTAACTACTCCTGATGACTTTCATGTGCCTGGAAATGGTTTCTAGAATTAGTTGCTCCGTTACCTTCTTAAGGACCTTTTTGAAGATTGGAAAAATGCTTTCCTCCAGTCCTCAGGCAGGTCTCCCAGTCACCCATGATAATTCAAAGAAGATAAAGAGTGGCCTCACAATGCCATCAGCTAGCTCTCTCAGCACTCTGGGTGCATCCCAGCAGTGTCCATGTCCAGATTGGTTAAGTATTCCCTGACTGACCCTCTTCCACCAGGAGTAGGTCTTCCTTGCTCCAGACTCCCCTGGTCTCCAGAGCCCAGGATTCCTGAAAGCTGGTCTTGTGAAGACTGAGGCAAAGAAGGCATTCAACACCCCAGCATTTTCCATGTTGTGTGTTACCAGGGCCCCTGCCCTATTCAGTAGCAGGTGTACATCTTCCCTAATCTTCCTTTTGTCAGCTGTGTACAAGCCCTCCTTGTTGTCTTTGACAACCCCCATCAGATTCATATCCAGCTGGGCTTTGATTTTCCTAACTCTGTCTCTGCATGCTCAGACAGCAACTCTATTCCTCCTGGGTTACTTGACCCTCCTTCAACCTTCTGCATGGCTCTTTTCATAACCAAGTTTTGCCAGTTGCTCCTTGTTCATCCACACAAGTCTCCTGGTATCTTTACCTGACCTTCTATTTGTCAGAATACACCTTCTATTTGTCAGAACTCTTGAGCTTAGTGTGAGGTGATCCTGGAATATAAACCAGGTTTCTTGAGCCCCTCTCCACTCCAGGGCCTTGTCTGATAGGATTCTTCCAAGTAGATCACTGAAGAGGCCAAAGTCCACTCTCCTGGAATCCAGCATTGTGATCTTGCTTTTTGCCCTGTTCCCACTTCTCAGTATCCTGAATTCCATCATCTCGTGGTCACTGCAGCCAAGGCTGCCTTCAATCTTCACATCCCTAGCAAGCCTTGTTTTTGAGAACGAGGTCTACTAGAGAACCTCTCCTTGTTGACTCCTCCATCACTCACACCAGGAAGTTGTCACTGATGCTCTCCAGGAATTTCCTGGATTGCTTATGTCCTGCTGTGTTGATTCTCCAGCAGCTATCAGAGAGTTTGAAGTCCCCCCCATGAGAACCAAGGTCTGCAAATGTGAGGTTGTTGCCAGCTGTCTGAGAAGGTCTCATCCACTTCCTCTTCTTAGTCAGATGGCCTACACATACAGACCCTACAAATGTCACCCATACTGGGGTGGCTCTTTAATCCTTACCAAAGGGTCTCAGTTAGCTCAGCATTCATCCCCATGAAGAGCTTCAGGCTCTGGGGTTGGAGGGTGTATTTGCAAGAGCCAGACAAATCCACCAGCAAGCAATTCCAGTTGGGCTAGTTGGTCAGTAAGACAAAGGGTCTTGCAGTGAAATAGAGGATGGATGAGCAGAAGAGGGTTTTCCTTCAACATCAGTTCTTAGAAGCAGTGTCAGGCTATTTATACTTTATTTCACATGGTTGCCTAGGAAGATGATGTTCTCCTGCTTACATTCATTTGTTTGTGCCTGGCTGCACGTACAGGAGCAAGCATCCTCTGCTTCCCCATTTGAGGTTTGCACCGAGGCTTGCTAATGGATGGACTTGGAAACAGGCATAGGGTGCAACCTGTCATCTCCACAGGACCATGAGACAAGGAAATCCCCTGGATCCTGCTATCCACCAGATTCAGGTACCCACAAAAAACCCTGTAAATTATGACAAGAATTGTATTAAAGAATCCTAGCTTGACCCAAACAGTCTCTAACGCAGGACAACCTCACACTTGATTGCAGCTTTTTCTCTCCACTGAAAATATCTCAGCCCTCCAATAATTTGAGTAATGGAGAACTGACCACATCGTTACATACAGCTGCTATCATTTATAGCTTGGAACACAAAAAGAGTGGGAAAAATGTATTTCTAAAACACGCACAGTATTGAATCATCACCCCAAGCGTGAAAATGCACAGGTCCTACAGAACTGATAATGTTGACAAGCTACTGGATAAGCCAACAACAATCTCTGAGCAGTTATGCTAAAAGCTAACATACTGTCAGCTTAGTTCCCTAGTAAATGCCATGAACTGTCTGTCATATTACAGAATTTAAAACTATAAAACTACTATTTATGAGGACTTTTAAAACGTTATGTTGCTACAAAGACAACATACCAGAAACTTCACAGATTTGCAATTTTATACACACATAGGTATTAATTTGCATAAACCGTGTATAACATTTAACTCTGTCCCAAAATTAAAATCTTTTACTCCTACTGGCACAGTCCATGCATGCACTCAATTGTTTCTGTAGACAGAAATTTTCAATGTTCAGAAAATAATAATGACTGACAATTTGTCATTTCCCTTACAGCAGAGGATTAACAAGATACCCAGAAAAAAAAACAAGTTGTCTAACAACCATCTAAAAGGGAAATAATTTATTGAGACTTAATCTTCTTCACACATTTCCATCCTCCTCTCACTTTTAGAGGCCTAGAGGGAATAAGCCTGCCTTCAAGCAGAAGTGCCTTTCGCGCTAGCTATTCCCACCTCATTTCCTGCAATATACTATTATTTACTATTAGAAAGACTGCCTATAGACCTTTAGCACACACAACTCGTACACGAGCAGTGGCAAGCTGCACAAAAAATTAAAACCAATTTTCAGTGGGAAAGAGGAAGTTACTCAATTTATTCTTGCAATATGAGTAACAGCCCTTTGAAGAAAGAGATTAAATGAAGAAGATTTTTAAAAAAAGTTAAAATACAGCTACATCTACAATGTGACAATAAACTAAGACTCAGCAAACTTATGTAGGAATTCAGCCAAGCTTACCATTAGTTCTTACAAAATAAATTATATAAACATTTTAAAACACTAACAGAATAGTTTAAGTACTAGCTTGACTAAAATGCATGTACTGTCCTCCATTGCGTCAGAGAGATCATAACTTTATTGTCTTTACATACCTGATTTTCCCCTGCTCTGTCAAATCTCCATCACTGTGTAATATTGTTGTTAGTAACCTTAGAGTAGAAGTTCCTGATTTACTGTGGTTGTTCTTCATTCCTAGCAACCATCGAACCATCATCTTGATGGCCTGAATCTGAAAGAGATTTTGATATACGAAAGTCAAATCACACCATGTGCCTCACTTTAAAAATAACTTCAATAGTATACATTGCAAAATATTTTACTTATATTTAATATAATCATAAATACGATTTATTCAGTATATTAAATGTATGATTATAAAAACAAGTATGTTGTAAAATTATAAGAATCTAAAAAATCTAGATCAGTTTAATCGCACAGTATTTTCTCGAGTGCTTTTTACTAACATAAGCTTGCCAAGGCTGCAAAACATCATTTAAAGTACTGTGTACACTAATGAAAGATAACTAGACAGATAAAAAGACAGCAACTTTTCACTGAAAATCTTACGCATCTATTACAGCAAACAGAAGTCACACAACATTTAATTAAAGTTTGAACAGTTCCTTCCACTAAGCAATCACATATTCTGTCCTGTGACAACACTGTCTTAGTTGACCTTACATCTGTTAAACATTGTGGAATAGGCAAAACAATTTATACTTATACTGGATCAAAGTGTGAAACAGATTTCCATCCTCATATAATTCCTATGCTTAAATAACCCCTATAAAATCTTTATATATGTAATATTTGAGGGTATAAAATTATTTAAGAAACAAATTAAAAACCATTTCACAGACATTTCAACCAGTGGAGTATCAACCTCTATTAAGAAAACTAACTGGTCCTAGAAAAAAGTATTTCTGTAACAATTATTAAAAGAAAAGCCTCTAAGACCGTTACTGATGATAACTTGTCCTTTGCCAATGGAAACATCAGGCCTTTCAAGGCAAGCTTCTAAAAAAATATGCAGAATCCAGCAGCTATCACAAAACACTGAATAATTTCACGTTTCATTAGTTAAAGTCAAGCATGAATTTGAAGATTAAATTGGTTTTAGTATCTGAATCCCTCTGTTATTTTTTCTTCAGAGCAGAGACAATAAAGAAAGCAGAGAGAAAAATACTCTCTTACAGTAAAATTAAAATGTTCATTTGAACCAAATAAACACCGTGGGGAAATAAAATAAAAACCAAAGGTGAGAACTCAAAAGTTCTGGAAAAACTAAGATGAATGTAGAAAATAATACAAAGCTAGCACTGGAAGAAACCTACTGTGTGCTGAATCCAGTTACTCTGTTTTAATAGAAATGTGTTTCTACACAGTAACTGAGAATTTTGTCCTTAATGGAAAAGGCAGTTCCATCAACTTCATATAGACCATTCACGATATTACTGAACAAATTTCCATCATACAGTTGATTTCCTCCATATAACAAACTGATCATAACGGGTCCTTCATATCTCTATATTCTGTGATCGCTATCTTTATGAGTTTATTTTTAGCACTGCAGCCCATCTACTCCACCAACAACCAACCATATTGGCTAACACCAGCAGGAGGCAGGCTGTCAAGAACTGAAAGCACAAATGGAGTTTGTGGAACCGAAATGAAATTCATTCTTGCCCTAACATTCAGTTGGTCTTCCACTGAAACAGTTGGTATGTATCCATTAGGTGATGATGATAATCATAATAACAGCAGCAGCAGTTGTTTTGACAGTTTATCAATTCAATTTCTTCATTTCATAACCAGTACCTATATCATCACCCCTTCCCATTTGTTGCGAGGATAGAAACAACTCTATTTGGTCTTCAGGTAGGTGGTGCATATGAATCTTCACTCCCAGAACTGCCTAACTGCATTAACCACAAACTACTGTCCATATAAATTCAGCCAGGGAAGAGCCAAATGCTATCTTGTGCCCCTACATCTCTGGTCAACTCCTGACCAATTTTACTTTTAACCTTTGTTTCTCTCTCCACAACCTCCACAACCTCCCCAACCCCTTTCCCCCAATTTTATTGTCTGAGTATACTCTAGGCCTCCTACCACATACGAAGTCCTAATCCCAGGTCCTTCAGAATCTTCCTTCACCCCCACTCTGTTCCCTGCTTCTCTGCTGGTGTTAACGGCATCTCAGTGAGATTACAGAAACCCTTCAGAGTTAAATATTCTTGTGAAATCAGTCTAGGACATGAAAACCCCCTGTCACTGCTTCTGGCTACCGGAAGACTTAAACAAACATAAGTTTGCACCACCCTCATGTTTTAAATTTGATCTTTGCAGCCAAACAGGATAACTAAAGGATAATTCAGATCAGAAGAAGTGTCAGGTCACGTCCAGCCCAATCTCCTGCTCAAATGAAGGTCTGCTATGAAGTCAGACCACGTTGGTCTCAGTTTTATCCAGTTGGGTGTTGAAATCCTCCAAGGACGGAGATTGCACTGCCTCCTGACAACACGTTACGCTGCCTGACTCTTTTCAATTTGTGTTGCATGAGCCTAGAATTCTCCTCTGAGATTAAAAATGAAACTTTAGATTACATACAACATGAAAACACCAAGGAAGTCAAAATACTACATGGGTCAGAACCATATCAAAAGTCACAAATGGCTCCCTTGTAATAGATTTAGCAGCACAACATGAACTAGGTATATTCCAAGCTCAAGAAAAAATTATCACTTTTTTTCCTGAGATGGTGAATGTAATGTGACAGATCCTTGACTTGTCACATGAGAAAACCGGAATTGATAATATAACAAGCCTATACATAAGCCATCAGCAGTGAATAAGTATCAATTTTTAAAGATGAAAATTAGCAATAAAAAATATCAACAATAGATTTTAGCCCTTTTCTCTGATCTAGGTTACTGTTAATTCTCCACTGTAAGAATAAAATGGGTTGCCATCCCATGAAGCAAGCCTAGAAAATAATCCAAGAAACACTGTCTCCCTTCCACATCAATATCACAACAACAAAATTCTACCTCTCAAGTATCCAGAGCCACAAATGCCACAGGAATATCAACAGAACTTCAAGGTTTGTACAGTAATGAAAAATGAAGCAGTACCTACCTTAAAGCACAGCTAGAGAAATAGGATTAGAAATCTAATACTGCAGTGTATATAGAAAGAAACAAGGAACACTACTGCTACTACTTAAGCCTCAATCTAGCTGCAAGGTTTATTGAAATATTCAGTACTGATCACTGTCAAGAGAGATTACTGCTTGAGAGCAGAAATTCTGGTGCTGGGCATAAGAATTCAAGTCTAATAATTAATAGTGCAATGAAACAGTCATCTACAGACCTCATTTCACTTAAGGTTTAGCATCCAAAAGCCTAACCGCCATCTAGCAGTCTGTCTGCTATGGTGGACAGCACCTCCCGGCCTAAACGAGGATAAAATTTTTCGGTTCATCTTTCCTTCCCCCTTTCACAATTAAACTTGCTAGCTTTAAGATACCCATTAGCTCTATTATACAGTCATGTTACAAAAGAAGAAAAAGGCTTTTAAAACCAGAGTAAAGAATGCTGTCAGAGAAATCCATTCATAAACTAATGGCACGGCCTGCAGTGCTCAGTAAATATAGGCTTCACAATGGTAATAAATGCTAATTAAATTTGCAGATCAATTTTCAGAGTAACCTATTTTCACTTGCCAATAAATACTTCTTACAACTTTCAAGCCTGGCTTCAACTCCAAGATGCCTTAACATTTTCTATAAGCCAATTTCACTTCCAAATAGCCAAGCTGTATGAAAGGTTTTATCAACATAAAACAAGTTTTAAAGAGACATTACACATCTTCACAATTTAAAAAATAATAATAAAATTATTCTTTACTATTACAAGTTACACACAAGTGAAATCATAAACTAGCAGCTCATGAAATGAAGAAAGCCAAGCTTTTTTTTAAACAGACTTTGGAGTGTATCATGCTACTCTGGCCTAAGGTAGGAAAAATACCTTTGCTGTAATTGAACACATAGAAAGCTAACAAATCAGCTCCAAACATAACTGAACATTTTCGATAATGAGTTCTGTAACAAGCTGGAAATCAAAGAACTTACAAAACCAGCAGACCAGGAGGTCTCATGCTACAAATAATTTAATAACTTCAAGAGAGAAGGCAAACAACTTCTTAACATCATCAGAGCAACTTCATTCAAAAGGCACTGGAAATGAAATAACTGCTCTAATTAACTCAAAAACAGCATGGCACAAAGTACATGCATCTTTCTAATTACAAAATAAAATGTTGAAATATAATCTCTCTATATATTAATCAAAGACAAATAGACATAGGATGTATTTTCCACAGCATAAGTCTATCTCTGAGTGCAAAATGAAAGAATATCTACCAGCAAGCACAAAAATTATAAACTTAATAATACAAAAATTACAAACTTGATATAACAAAAAACTTGATAATAAGATTAATTAAAATAATTAATAAGCTTGAGAAAAAACAAGCTTCAGATGACATTAAGCATGAAAAAATTGAAATATTTTATTTAAATTTTCTCTATTCACATTACTCTTCTCTGCATACAATGTAACACATGTATTCATTTACAAAAAAATGAAATCCAAGAACAACTTTTTCCATACTCCAAAACACTAAAAGTTTCCTGAAATGTCCTAAAAATTCCAAAGAAAAGGGAAGACATTAACAATGTCCCTATGACATTTAATTCCTGCTAAACAGGAAAAAAAAACTTCAATTGTGACTACAGCTAGAATACTTAGGTGTTGCACACAAAACCTCTAACTAAAAAAAAAGTAAAATAAAAATTAAATATGGAGTATATGAAATGCATTTATTTTATAAAAGTAAAAGTAGATGCTCCCAAAACCAAATTATTTTTTCTGTCAATCAAAAAATGTGTATTCTTATAGAGCTGTTAATTTTAAAATAGCTAATCCTTTTTACTTTTAGTAAAGTGACAAGGAAACAGAACTGACAGCTCGAGGAATCCAGACATTTAATTTTCTTTATTACCTTTTACACTCACAATTGTAGGAAAATATATTAGGTGCTACTTACTTTGACAAGCGTTTCAGGAGACACTTCTTCATCTGGGACCCAAAGTTTTGTTGTCTTTTTTCCTGGAAGCTAAAGCAAATTTTACATTTTGTTACACTACTGTTACTCTTCAGTGAAACCTGCTGTAATCTCCTTTTTCCTGTTTGCTTCTGAAAACAATACAGCAGCACTCACTGGTTAGCTTTATGCCTTGTGTATTTTATTGAAGTGATCTTTATAGAAATGAGATACTGTTCTTACCTCACTACTCAAGTAACAGTAAATTTATCACTAGCACAAGGATTGTCATTATTACATTCTAAAGCAGTCGTTTCCATATAATAGACATTTCTTTGAAAACAACTGTTATTTTCAGTATCTGGTATATTTGAACATCACATGCATAGTTTTAGACTGTAAATCTCTCCCTAAATATGGCTGACAACACAATTTTTTCATTTTTAATCACTATCAATACAGAAGTCTCATCCAAATTAACAGTCTTCCATTTAAACAATGTACTTTAATTTCAAATGCATCGTATTGTGCAGTGGTTTAATCTTGGCTGACTGCCAGGTGCCCACCCAGCTGCTCTCTCACTTCCTCTCCTCAGCAAAATCGGAGGAGAAAATGTGATGAAACAGCTCATGGGTTGAGACAGGGATGGGGAGATCACTCACCAATTACTGTCATGGGCAAAACAAATTTGACTTGAGGAAGATTAACTGAATTTGCTGCCAGCTAAAATCAGAGGAGAGCACTGAGAACTAAAGGCAAGCTAAAAACACCTTTCTCCTAACCCCCCTTTTTCCCAGGCTCAACTTCAATCTCAATTCTTCTCCCTCCTTGCTCCCACCCCAACTGAGCAGTGCAGGGAGAAAGGGAATGGGGGCTGCAGTCGATTCATAAAGCTTCATGTCTGCCACTCCTCCCAGGAAGCTTGTCACATTAACCCAACATGCATACTCCTAAAAAAAATAAATAAATCACAACTTGCTCTCTTAAGACAAGAGACTGAGCAAAGTCAATAACAATACTACTTTCAACGAAAGACAAGAATGACTGATCAAATGCTGTGCTATACAGCTTAGCATTTCAGTAAGGACTACCAAACCAGTACTTCTACCTTTCCTGTACTGTGGGTTTTCAACTGGGTCACACAGTGTACGCAGAAAGGAGAAGGAGAAGCATAAAAAAGTAGAACCAGCAAAACCAAATATTCTTACAAGTACTTGATGAATCCTACTACAGGAGAAGGGGAATCTTTGAGCAAGATTTTAAAAATACTTACCCTATCATTCATTAGCAAATCTTTAACAATAAAAGTGGCAACCAAAGATTTCAAAGGAGCAGCAAATTGATCAGGTGCTAGCATGGCTATATGGCCAATAGTAACCAACGGTGTAATGAGATGCTCAAAATTGCTTGGATCCAGACTTTTATGCAGTGGCTAGAAAAAAGGCAACAAATTCAAATATTAATCATTTAATCTGTGTCTTATTTGGGTCAGGGGTTGGGGAAGCGGGGGAGATGCATTTCTATTTCAGAAATATAACTTTTAAAGAACTATTGATTGTTTAAACACACCTTCACCAACCCTACAACAGGTCTCCTACAAATTGAAAGAAAAATCAAGAAGAAAGAGACAAAACGTTAATCATATCTGGGTAGTTCAAAAAAAAAAAGCGGTAGCTCAAGAAGGACCATCTGGGAAACAATGGATTAAAAACATAATTTCCCGTTGAAGACGTGGGTATACTATATCTCAAGATGGCAATTTCATTAGTGGACTGATTCACCCTTCAAGATAAAAGACTGACGGGCCCTAATTAGAAAGAACATTTGCAATTATAACTATGAAATCTGTAAGCATCTGAATATTTTGGGCCAGTCGCAATGGAGCTGAGGAATGGTGTATTGGTCTTTCCAAGAACTGTTAATAGGTTTAGCAGACTGTCCAGTACTTTGTTTTACTCTATAGTTTATTAAAATACATAACCTTAAATGTGATCATAGAATGGCTTGGGTTGGAAGGGGCCTCTAAAGATCATCTAGTTCCAATCCCCCTGCCATGAGCGGGGTACCTTCCCCTAGGTTAAGTTGATCCCATCCATCTCACTTCCAGAGAGGGGGTATCCACAACTCCTCTGAGCAATCTCTTCCAGGATCATGGGACATTAAAAAACATCTTCTACTACCATTTTTACTACCATCTCTTCTTTAGTTCAACACAACTAACCGCCATACAAATCACCCTTGTAATCCTCAATTTACACATGCACTATAAAAGATTAATAAAAAAAACCACCTAAATATTTTCATTTTACCTCAAATATCTGTGCAAACTGTGTTTCTTTGCTGGAAAATATTGCATGGATGCAGTGAATAGCATACTTGGCTTGACGAGGAGGTCCTTTTTTAGCTTTATGATGCAACACTGGAAGCAAAGCACTTGAAAAAAAGGAAAAGATAAGCACCATTTGAAAAACTGGAAACTTTCCAAAATACCAAACTAACAAAGAATAACTATTTACATATATAGAAAACAACACCTCTGAAAATGTTAATAATTCTAGTGGTTATGGCAATATTTTCAAAGAAAAAAAAATAGTTATTGATGTGGCTTGCAAGCAAAAAAAATACAGCAGTTTTCATTGATATAATCTCATGTGGCAAAACAAACCTCTTACATGCATAAGCTACTAAAATGCTCCTTTCAAAATATTCTTGTCTACATATCCGTACTCCCTGGATATTAAATTGCAAAGAACATTTTTACATTGCTACATACTTAATTTTAAATGAAAGTGAATCTGAAAGGCAGTTATCCAAATTATAGCAGTATCAGGGACATATCAGCTAATACTTCTTTGCATACATTTCACTTCTATTCTTCAAAAAGTTACTGCATTTTAAAGTCATGCAAATCTCTTTCCTGTTTTATCTGAAGTGATACTTTCTTCCAGAAGAATGTAGTTTAACACTATACCCTGCCAAAGCAAGAATGAGATTCAAAAATCCCTTATGATGAAAACACTACTCAGAATAAAATATACAACTTACGATCTTATATGAGGAAAGTCTTCTTCAATTTTGCCTCCTGTGTTTTTGAAAATTTGTAATGCAGCTTCTGCCACTTTTTCATCATCCATTTTCAAGCAAGCCAAGAGAGATTCAAAAGTTTCAGCTGAATGAAATGAGATAGGGTGTGTAAATGAGAGTACCTGCCAAAAGAAAAAAAAAAAGCCATGTTAAAATTTTGTAAAGGTCCGCGTAGATAGAACACTCCTTCAGAAGTCATTTTTTCCTGTCATCTTGGAATATTTGTAAAACACTGTCTGTTTTTATCACATGAACCATGTTTCTTTCTTTTATTTTTTTTTTAAAGCATCTCTTAACCTTCTCTGTCTTTATACATCGCCTCATCTGTTTTACCCAATTCTGCAGTCTCAATTTCTTCTCCTGTTACTGTAAGCACACACTTCTTCGTGGGTACATCTACATTAGCAAGTACAGGGTTACAGCAGAAGCAGGTTCTAAGAGAAACATAGTGGTGGTTATCTTGTAATTTTGTTTCTCCAAAAAGAATGGAGCTTGTGTGCTCCCAGACTTCTTAGATCATGCAACTGTTTTCCTTGCTAAGTGGAACAACTGATAGGTGCTCTGCAGTGAGCAATGTACCAATACAGTGAGCGACGACATACTCAGTACAGTCTCCAGACCCTCTTTCTACCAGAGCTGACTAGATCTTGTACCTCTCCTTCAGATTCTTGGATTCTGTTGACTCTGTCTTCAGCTATGACAATCCTCCCATGTTGAAACAAAAGCCTCATTTGTTCCTCTCTGAAACTTTGCCTTTCCTTCATTTTAAAGTGCTTGTTGATTATTAGCCTCTTTCCATATGATGGATTACAGCCCAGAAAGCCACCAGTATCCTGGGCTGCATCAAAAGCAGCATGGCCAGCAGAGTGAGGGAGGTGATTCTCCCCCTCTGCTCTGCTCTCGTGAGACCCCACCTGGAGCACTGTGTTCAGCTCTAGGGCCCCCAATATCAGAAGTACATGGAAGCTATCAGACTCTTAGTTGATCTAAGATGTTCTGAATACTTCAGTATAAGAGTCTTGTAGATTTTGAGGCCTCTGAAATCAACCCGCAGTTGGACTGCTCCCAAAATAACCTCAGTTATATGATGGTACTATGACATAAGTACCTTTCCTAGCAAATACGAGATGAACTTACACTACAGTCTCTCTCAAATACATTAGCTTTAAAAGTACTAAGTGAAAGTGAAAGACCTATACAGCTGCATTTAGTTTCATGCTTTCAACAGCATTTGCACGTAACATAACGATCAGCCTTTTTCCTCCTAGGAAAAAGGGAGGGCAGAGTAAGAAATTCTGTATAATGTCCCCAGAAACACATCTTGATAGGGTTTGCTATGTTAACTGAGTCAAGAAAGATTACAGACAGTAGTTATAGATAAGGCCCCAATTTACGTGGAACTCAGGAGAACCACCGTATCACACAGATACACAAGTACGGTGTAGTTTTAGAAGTAGTATCAGCTGTATTCACAAACCACTGAACTCACACACTAGTACTTAAAACTCAGCTGTTGATGTCACACATATAGCTACTTTTAACTTGTAGAAAAACTTCTAAATGATTTCTAAAATAACCTTTATATGTCACAGAAGATGTGCATAGACAATCATAATCAAACCAGTATTCTTCCAGATACCCAGCAAAATGCTTATGACTGAAGATATTGAGTGCTAATTGCAAATTTATTTTAACAAAGTTACTTTAGAAAGTTTTTACTTGCTTACTGACCACCAAGAGTACACTTGCCTTAAGCAATTCAAGACCTGCTCTGATTGCCTGGTCAGTAGGTACCCCCTCATCTTCATCATCAGCTGTTCCATCTATAGATTTGTTTACTTGCTTGATAAGGGCACTGAAGAGGAAGACAAAAACACAGCCTTGTGTTTACTGCAATACACATACAACATAAGCCTATTATAAAATAAATGCAATTCAACTACATAACAATATGATAGTCCTCATCTCCCATTAAGCATTAAGTTAAAAAACATTTAACCATCATGAATTAAGCAGTTACACATTACTCTAGAAGGATGACCAAAGAAAGAAAATAATTTGAGCACTATAAGTAACAAATTCAAATACGAATTGTGATTAGGGTACTAGATCCTGTGGATTCTTAGTAACTGTGAGAAAATAACCATTAATAATCCTTAGTCTAACAGCAATAAATAAAATAACCATTAAACATCTGTGCTGGAAGTTGATGAGAAATTTAAGAGATTTATCTCCTGCATATTTCACCTTGATAGGACTGCTTACTTGTTGATAGGACTTGTTTTTTTTCTTACACTGTACCCTAGGATGGGAAATGGTGATTATCCAAATGATCTTGTTAGTAAGTGCTGTAGGCAACTTCCCTGTCAAGGACTGAACAATATTCAGAATATACCTTCAGTAAATTATGTAAGGCATATTTACAATCAGTGGGAGCAAACAAAGAGACACCTACTCAGACTTTCCATTTTTTTCCTACTCCTAATTGGACAAAAATAACTATCTATAGCAAAACAAAACAGTCTGACAGTCTCAAAAATGAAGACGACATTTAATGATAATTTACAGAGATGGAATATGACCAATTCTGTGAAAAAAAAAATAAAATGAAAATATCTACTTTTTGCTTTATTTTTTTCCCCATGTTTATAGGAGTCAGTCAATGGTGAAATGTATTAAAACTTTGCAACAAAATTGAATATTACTTTAAATGCACATTTTATATTGCTTCTGTGATTTTTTTAAATGCACTTTCAAATTTGAAAAAAGTCTAGCTCTGCATTATACTTAATCCAAGATCAAAAAAATTTATGTTAAGAATTTCTCTGAAACAGATTTTTAAATGACGTCTCAATGGCTCCATTACATTGCATGTGTGACAGGCAGGAACTGAAAAGCTCAAGTTCTTAAAAGCCATGGACAGAAATTCCTTTTAATGTAAGTCAGTCACTCACAAATCAAACTTTTCTCATCAACAACAGATCCATTTTTACTGACAGTTTGTTCCAGCTGTGCTGAATGACAAATCAATTGTTTGTGCAGCTACACTCCGAATGAGGAGAAAGAAACCCCTAAGCTAGGAGAAACAGAAGGAAATACTGCAGGTCACTAGGCCTTAAAAACTCCCCTCCTGCTGTCAGTCCGTTGCTGCTTGTGCTTAAAGAAAAAATTAGAAACCCTGATTTCAAACTCTGATCTACAGTCAACAACACACACACAAAATTACCTGATGGATTCAGTATCAATGTGCACAGGAGCAATTCTCTCAAGAAGAAACTTTATCATTTCCAGGAAAGGATTTGTTGGTTGTTTTGGGTTGCCCAACTTCTTTGTAATTTCCCTCTGCAATTTAAGTTTCAATTAAGTTTATAATCAATTTAGTTCCCAAAACATTCATGTATTTTAAGAACTATTCTTACCACACATCCCTCAGCCTGTTTGCACGAGCATGTTGGGCTAACAAGCATTTCTAACTGACTTCTTATCTTTTCATCATCTTCTAGAACTTGTGTAAATTTCTTCATGAAATCTTGAGCTTTCCCTGGATCAGGAAGGTTTCCTTTAAGTAAGCAAAAGAAGTGACTATTTATTTTAGTAAATATCAGGACTGTATGTTACACAAGTTCAAAGACTCACACCAACATATTAATAGACAATTATAAGTAATATTATATAATAGACAAATATCAATAATACTATATATTGATACATATATAAATATCAGTAATATTATAAAAATATTATATAATAAATATTAAACATACCATAAGTAAAGAAATGAGTATCTGGGATATGGCCAACCAGGCAGCATTTTTTCCTCCACACTGGCCTTAAACAGTACTATTTTTGCCAAAAGAACAGTTTGCATCTTTTAAAAAAGCGTTGTTTAAAACCAAAATTTCAGAATTGTGAAGTAAGTTTTTCTCTTTCTCACTGGTACTAATGCTATTGGTACACCAGGCTGAAGGGTGTACCAGAAGAAAGAAGAAGTGTTGCTTTTTTTTTTTGGTAAGAGTTTAGGTTACACAGTGCTGCCTCCAAAGTGCCTTCCCATTACTGAAACACAAACTCTCGTGTATTCTCCCACCACCACTTACAATACTGACACATCAAAAACAGGTAAGCCAATAAGTAGATCATTAGCTTAGTTAACATCAGTTAATATATATTCTATAATAAATACCGAAGGACACATGCCTTAGATCATCTGCATTTTAAATTAATTTGCAACAGTTAGAAATGGAGCCAAAGCGCCAAGTGATAAGCTTCGTGACAGGAGACTTTTTAAAATAAGTAATTCTTGATTACAGTTGCCTTAAATTTTTCACATCATACCATTACACCATATTTATTGTGATTTGCTACAAAACTTGCCTATTACAAAGCCAATTTGTTATAAGCTTATCTGAAGTGATTTTTAAAAGAAGAAAGAAATATATATCAACCGTCATTTTTAGATGGTATAAATACTTCAACTGACTTACTTGTTATTACCATCACTTTTGAGAATATAGCTTTACTGCTGGCATCTGTCTGTAAGCCACAAAAAAAGAAAAATGTATTAAGTAAAAATTGTATATTATATATTTCCACTGAATTAGCAAAATTCCATAATGATGTATTATCAACAAACCAGTACCTATTATTTTGTTAACACATCAGTGTGTTAGAAACCGAAACACCATAGCAAATTTAATGCTAGATTGCTCCAGGAAGTAAAAGACAATGTTTCCACAGGCGTGATCTTTCTCACATGCTATAAACTTTTATTATTACTATTACTTCTTAATCTACTATATAACCTCTGAACAGTTGTATAGTTACACTTATTAATTGATAGTCCTATGAGAAAAAAATTAAATGAGAATATGACCACCTTTCAAGAGCTTTCACTGAAAAGCATTTCATTTTTAAAAGCATTCTGCTTAGCTGCCACCATTGCTAGAACTGCCTTTTGGAGACCTCCCTTTGTAACAGACAAAATCAATGACAGATAAGCCTAAAATTACACACAGAAAAATAAAGACAAATCAACGCAGAAAGAAGGCTCAGCTTAGGAGACAAATATTCCTTATACCAAAGTACTCAACATGAGGCAAACAAAGACCTGTGGTGGGCCTTTTCATCAGGTTCATGTCAGGAAAGAACCATTGAGCAGCAGTGCTGCAAGACACTAACATTTTCTTATGACAGTCTTAAGATTGTTATAGAGTAGAAGGGAAAATGTTCAAGGTAGAGGTCAAAGTCTTGTTCAGGCATACATAGTTTGTTTTTTCTTAGTGAAATCTGCACGTAGTTTTCAAATAAAGTTCAAACAAGCCATATCAGCTTCGGAGATAACAGTTACTATTGATTACCATAACTTTGGCTAACACAGGGAAGTGTGTTTTTCTAGAAAGAGTATCCCTTAACTTTTCGAGTAAATTTCTGTTGTGTAGTTGATGAGGTACTACAAAAGAAAAGAGAATTCTGAGTTCCAACATCATTGCAAAAAGAAGAAAAAAAAGGAAATTAATCAGGTAATTAGGTAATTGTTACAAACTATTGCAATGTTTGAGAACATTGCCAATCCTGGAAAGATTGAAGTGTAACAAAAATACAGCATGAGATTAAGATAAGCAGTGTTTTCAGTGAGTACTATATCTTGTGAAATGGACACCTAAGCACATTGTTCCAGACATTAAGTATTTCTACAGAAATTTCAGTCACTTTTTAGTGTCAAGAATGCCAGTGCTGGCTAGGTCTTCTAGTACTGGCTGAAGGTCTCATTAAAACAACATTTAAGTTGTGCAAACTGCTAAGCTCTCATCCGAACATGAAACAGGCTGAGTCAGAAGGATTCTTTTACCTTTCAGTAGTGTAACTCCACTGAATAATGACAGATTGAAGATATCAAGATACATTTCTTTTCAGAAGATCTACTGTGGCATCTTATCTACATGATCTTGAATGCACGATATGGAAGCATCTGAACAGCAGCACATCCACAGCAAATAAAGCTTATACTTCTAATACAGATAAAACAGCATTCACCTGTTTTTCTACATGTGAGCAAGCAAGTTTATCTATTTAACTGTATACCATTACTGTAGGAGAAAATAAGAAGAGTTGAGATCTATGTTTTTGTTCTTCAGAAAAGTATCTCAGCTTAAAGTTGGGTTTGATGCCTGTTCTGTCTCAGATTAGGAGAAGTTATGATCAAGAGAAATTGAAGTTTCCTAACACATACTCAATCTCCTTGATAGTGCTTGTTAACCAACAGTGCTTGCACTGGGGAAAGGCTAAAGCAGGAGGGAAAAAAAAAAAAAAAAAAAAAAGCCCCAAAGGGGGGAACCCTGGAGAATTTCTCTAAATGACAAAATAATTTTCCAAGATAGGGAAAAATCAATGGAGTGGAAAATTCAAAGATCTATAATCACAGAATAATTTAGGTTGGAAGGGACAACTGTAGCTCACTTGGTTGAACTGTCTACTCAATTTGCTCTAGTCCTCATCTAGCTGAGTTAAGTATTTACAAGGATGGTTTCACAGCCTTGCTGGATAACTTGTTCCCATATTTGATCATCCTCACTGACTTATTTTTTCCCTCCTTACTACCTACTAAAAATTCCCTTGTGGCAACTTTGTATTCTGCTTCTTGTCCTATCTTCATTTGTCTTGGAGCTCTCACAATACCTATGCTTGCCACAAGGACACCTACAGAAGAAAAATGAACAATTAAGCTACCGTGATTAATAAGGGTAGAAGTTCAACCAAGGTGAAAACGCACATAATGTTACCATATGTTATCTTCTAAAAGATTACTAACTCATTTTGGTTTTGTTTCCTGACATAATATATAGTTTCTAGACTTTTGAATGAAAATTAAAAAAAAAAAAAAGACACCTGAGCAGGGGCACAAGAGACATTAGAGAAGGAATGATACAAGGGTAAGAGTTGTCTGAGCAGGGGTGGAGAGAAGATGCAAGGAGAAGGTATGACTCTAAAGGGACTGTGGCGAGTGGAGGTACCCAGGCTGGAGCAGTGGGTTAGGTACTGATCTGCAGCAAAAGAAAAGGAACCACCACACCATGACCGCAGTGTGTCTCCAAGGGGACTGGAGACTGTGAACAGGGGAAGAGAAGTGTCTGATAGGCAGCTGAAGGGTGTTTCTTGAAGTGCTTATTTGCTCACTTTCATTTCTCAATACCAGAATCAATAATTAAAAGTTTATGTTAATAGCAAATTAAATTAAGAAATATCCCACTCAGCACTGTTGTCACCCACAAGAGCACCTCAGATTGCCTGAAAGCACAAGGTGTGTTGCCTACTACATCACTGCCTGAAACCACACATGCACTCTTGTTACACAAAAAAAGTTCAACTGTAGAGAGTCAATACTTAATCATGAAAGATGCAATGAAAAACACGTGGCCAAAAGCAAATGTAAACAGAATGCCCCATTTTCAATGCAATGCTTATGCCGGCATTTATTAAAATTACACATTTAATTCTAAGTCACATTTGACATTTTACAACCGAGAAAGCACTTTTGTTACTTCCCCCTGAAAACAAAGGGAAAATTTGAAATTTTCACTTTCAACTGAAACGCAGAATATATCAAGAAGTTAACTCAAGTTTTATATTATGCATAAATCTATTTAAATTACACCAAAAACATAAAAAAGTAGATTAAAATTATTTCAATAGTCACTGAAACATGATGAATTATTACTGTATTAGCAATTACTGCACTAAAGAAGTCAATACAACATTACAGTATGCTTTAATTGCACTAAGGCAAAATTATGAATTTCACTGCAATCACCTTGAGTATAACTTAAACAGGACTGCAAGACTAAGATTTTAATAGAACTACTGCTATCTGCAAGACAGTAGCATTTCCAAGCAGACATTAGATAATCCAATTACACTTGTAATAATGCAGTTACTCTCTCATCGTGTTCAGACAATTTCAGCAAAATTATAATTCAGTCATAAAACTGCATTAAATTTACCTGTGATGTTTGAGTATATACACATGTAAAAGACCTAAATATTTGAATATGGACACAGTAACACCTTATAGGATACACTATTATTGTTAAAACACCAACAGATTAAACTTGTAGCACTGAAGTCAAGTCATAATCATGTTCTAAATCACATGCAAAATTTCACCTCATTTTTTTTTTTAAATTATAATGTGCATATACATATAACTAAAACAAATCTAAATTTTATTGTGAGAATATCCTAAATCCTCTAGATATGTTTATCTTTTAGAAATATGCCCACTAGGAAAAAAAAAAAAATGAACACTAGTCTCTCACCTCCAACACATCATTTAAGAAGTTTCCAAGAGGGAAGGGAAACAAGTTAACATATAAAGTATTCTCATTTCTCAAATATTACTAATTTATATAAGATAAGAAATCAGGATGTTTAGGTATTTTTTCTTAATTACTCAATCTGGCAGTCAAAAATAATATACCATCTTTTTCTCTCGTTTGAGAAACAGAACAATCCTGGCAACATGCAGGTCTTAAACAGTGGGAGCACATATTTTAGTATTAAGTCGCTAGCAAAAACTTAAGATTTTTTTTTTTTTTTTAAGGAACACCTACTCTTACTGACAAAACATACAGATTTCTTACTGAAAGTGTAGCCTAATGGAATCAAAATATTTTTTGTCATTAATATTAAGCTTCAGATGGAACTAATGGAATTAAAAATAGTCTTTGTTTTTTTTTGTTTTAAGTATAACCGCATATTCACTGTGGAATAAAGACAAATATAACTTACTTTTGGTTGTTTTATTAGGTCAACTAAATCCTTTACTTGATGTCGTAACAGATTCTGACATTTCCACATTTCATTCAATGCTCTAAAAAACAGAATAAAAGGAAAAAAAGAGAAAAAAATAGAGTTGTCAATGTCTTCTATTCAATAAATAATGTAACTGTCCAACAAGAGCCTTTACATTCTTCTAAACGTTCTTCTAAACGTCTTCTCAATATTCTTGTCACATGAAACATCATTGCCATGTGAGCAAATTCTAAACGTTTACTAACTGAATGATATGGAAAATTTAATTGATCATACTATACTGGCACAAAATGTGATTTTGAAACAAGTTTTATTTCAGACACTTAACTACACTGCCTTTAAAAGAACTGGGAAGTAATTGATATCTGTCTTATAAAGAACTCATTTGTACAAGTCTAAAATCATTCTTCTAAAAACATTCCAAGAAGCAGGCTAAGATTTTTTATCATTAAAACAATGTTTTTCTTACTCAGAAAGCAGTTACTAGAACAAGTTGCAAAAACTGGACATGATTAGACTTGTAAGAGATGCATTAGAAATAGTCTATCTAGAAAACTGAAAATCAGCACACTTTCCAGGAAAAATTATCTAAATATTTTTTAAAATAGTAAAAATAATTTTCTAAAAAGACCGCATTTTTAAAACTTTTAGAATCCACAAGTAAAAGTCAGTCCTATTTACCTAACTGAATATACCGAAACTTTAAAATACATACTGCTGCATACGAAAACTGTAGAATTCCGAAGTTATTTGTTGCCTAAAATAACAAGTACTGAAAAAATCCCATTCTGCATTTTGTTTAGCCTATACCAAAAATTGCTAGAACAGTAGCAGTTTTTATTTTTAATACATTATTCTTTTATGGTGCTACACCACTGTAACTTATTCAGGCATGTTATACAAGAACCGCAGAGGATTCAAACACCAACTTCTCTAGTATTTGAATGCTGTGGGTGGTGTTTTTTTAGCCAATCTATGATAAACAGTATCCCACATGAGAAAAATTATATTTAATTTTCAAGTGACTGGGTACTACTAAATGAAAAGCAAAGTAAAACTAAGTAAATTCAGTCACAACAATGAACATTACAGCAGCTAAACTGTTGTTCTTCAAATTCTTCAAAATTCTTCAAAAAGTAGTGGATGCACTACTTTTAAGGCAAGTAATTACCTCCCCCAAACATAATTGGAAGTAGAATGAATATTGAAGGAGAAGAGACAAACAAATAATTCCTTCCCACTCTGGAGTTATCCTGGCTGCTAAAATGAAGAGTATGTTGATTCTCAAATCATCAGATAAGATCTAAAGCTAGTCAACACTACTAATCTGTGCTATCTCTTTCAAGACATAAAAGAACTAATATGCACTCAAAAGCTTTTTGCCAGTTCTTTGGCACTACCATTTTTTGGCTGCTTATGGTTAAAGGGTACCACACCTTGTTAAAAACCACCCTATTAATTTTTTCAAACTCTAATTTGAAGAGCATACAGTATTGCTACATTCCATTTACTAATAGTTGTTGAACTATTTTTGTCCACTGACTTAGGGTACTCATAACAATTTAGAACCAATTTACAATAATGACTGTATTAAAAATTATTTTGCAAGAAGACAAAAATAGCACATACTTCACAGCATTTGAATCCAGTGTTGCATAAAGGTAATACAAGCATTTCATTCGTTCATTTGTTTCCAAGTTGTGAGGGACCATGTACTGAGCAAAGATGCGTTCAACAAGTAACCTGAAAGACAGCATCAAGGAACTGTTAAGCAAGAAAGCGATCTTAAATTGTTAAGGTGTTTGTTCAGAAATTCTCAGGCATCCTAGAGATCAGTTGAGGCATATAAAGACATATTTATTAAAAAAAAAAAAAAAAACTAAAGTCAAGTCACCTAACTTCCAATAAAGCTTGGCACAAATTAAACAAAAAGATATGGAAGACGTACCGCTAATGTTAGCAGTATGACATTTAAGAGATGACATTATCATTACCAGATTTATTAACCCAAATAGAAATCAAAGGATTTTAGAGAAGGATGTCTCTTAAGTGTTGGCCTAGAGGATAAGTATTGCAGTCAATTTTTGAACTGACCCCAGATACGGGGCTTAAAATACGAGGAAAAAGAAAATAAAATAAAAAGTCACATTGACTATTACACATTATCATGAAGCCCAGAAAGAGAATTCAGATACTAGTCAGAAGGAACTGACTTTTCCCCAACTCCTCCCTGGCTTCTTCCTGAAGGGCTGAGTTTATCCCATTTCTGTTGCTTCCATAGTAAAAATGCAAGCACATTCAAGAATAATTTTGAAATGAATTAAATTAATGAAAGCTTCTGCTATGACATAGAAGCTCCTTATTTAGAAACAGGAGAAAAAGGATTGGGTCTGACAGTTACCTAGGAAAGATTGCGAAATAAAATTAAAACCACACCCGTGTTGCAATCATGTACATTTAGGCTGGAAATGAAAATAAAATCCTTATCCTTATGCACAAGCTTAGGTTACTAGAGTCTTCCAATGGGAACACGTGGTCAAAACAGTAACCCAGCTAGCTTAAAAAGATCTTGAAGTTTAATAAACTGTGAACGAATAAGATTGGACCTGATGATCCAGACAGATCCTTCCATTTCCATGGTACCAAGAAACGATCAAATATTTTGCAGGCGACTTTTTAAGAGTGTAAATTTTTGAAAGATTTGTATGGGTTTGCAACACCATTTGTATTTGATCATGCTGTGAAGACGGAAGACCCATCTCCAAAGCTAGTAAGACCAACTGATTAGTCAAGGCAGACTAGTTCCCAAACTAGTTCATGATGTACAACTGTTTGTCAATACGAACAATGAAATATGGGTCTACAGCTGGGATGACAGACACATTGCTTTCGCCACAAATCACAAGGCTCTAATTTTGGGCTGTTATCATACAGAAAAACTAATCTTCCACAGAGTGAGATGCCTTAACCATTGCCACTGTATTTACTAATTGGACTTGCAAGTCCAAAGCAAGTTTGTTAAGGCAACTTTACTTACTGGATTTTAACATAAAAATCAGCAAGTTACTGAAGCATAAATGAAACCCTCCTTTATGAAAGCAGTGGTGAAGTACAGGTTGGGAATATTTCAAATTTTTCAGCTTCTTACAATCACTTCTGGCCTTAAACAAGCATAAGAAAACAACAACAACAAGATTTGGCTGTATAAAATCATGCACTTGATCAAAACATACGCAATTATCAACTTGTCTTCATGTTAGCACTGGAGCTTGAGAAAAAAACAGTTACCACAACTATCCACAGAAAACCCAGCTTTCAAAAGGTGGACTTACCGGTCATCAATACTGTTCTGATAATATATATGCAGAAGTTTATCTTTTATCCATGATATCTGTTTTGCAGCTTCTTTTCCTGCTTCTGACTGTAATGAGTATTTCTTGTATATCTGTGCAAGTCCCATCATAGCTTCTTTCCTCACTCTCCACTTGAGAAAAAGAAATAGCACCACAGTTTAGCAGTTCAAAACTCAAATTTGAAAAGACTGAGGAGCTTCCTGGTATTTTCTATTCTTCCCCAAAACAAAATAGTTTAATTGAGTTATAAGTGCAGTCTCTTCTCATTAAGACAAATACTGCATTATATCTATTATGCTAAGCATTTCAATGTAGGTAACTACTATGCAAGTACACCTCTTGAATTTAGAATTGTTACAAGTTCAAGCCAACACCCTTTTTCACAGATCTGCATCAAATACTTGAGATCGTATTACATCTGCACCATGGGACAGCATGTCACCAAATGAAAAATCAGGTGATAATACTAATTTAACTCTATTAACTCTAATGTGAGCAGAAAACATGCTAAGTTTTGGTGAACAACAAAACATAGCTAAACTAAGCTTCGAGGCTATTCAAACTTGAAAGCTACTACACGCGTTTGCAGTTTTTCAATGAACTAATTAAAAGCAGACAATGTAGCCACCTCTGACGGTGGAACAATTTACATTAGTAATCTACCATACAGTTTGAAACCTATCCTCAAAATTTCATATGAAAAACGTTAGGATATCTTACAAGGGTCTCGTTTTACTCAAAGATTACCATGAAAACTAGACACCGGAGTGACATAGTTGTTCTTTGGCATATAGTATTTTTTTGATCATACTACATTAAATAATAATAAATCACAATGAAAAATGTTGCATTCCAATCAGGGGCAAAAGCTATCTCATTAAGTACACTGTCTCATTTTTTTTGCATTATATGGGTTTTCATTAGTTGTTTTAAAATTAGCTCAGCATTCTTAAGAAGCTTTGCTTTTAAGAAAAAGAAAGATAATTACAGTAAGATACAAAAGACTAGAAGTATAATGCATAGCCACCATTAGTACTTAATGTCTTACCCGCTTGTCCAGTGTTCGTTCTCTGACAAAATTGAGCAGGTGATCATTGACAAGCAGAAGATCTTTTTTAGCAGCAGTAACTATGGATACTATAACATCATGCCTTATCGCCTCTTCAGGATCATGTGACCTTACTTTAAGATATTCTGGGAAAATAAAATAAAATAAGCAGTTCATTTTAAGTATACAAGTTCAGATACTTTTATTTCTCTAGCAGCTACCCAACAGAAAACCATGGGCTTCTACAGTTTTGAGTACAGACAGTAAGAAGCCTCTAATTTTTCCTAAGATTAACTGGAATGTGAGTAATAAACTTTTTATTTACTTAGAATACCCAATACTTATATTTCTGGTGTTAAGGAAATAACAGTTGTGAGATTAAGTTATTAAAAATTATTTCTTGTAATAATTAGTTAAAATCTACATTTGCAACTATTAGAGTCCAAGAGAACTGCATCTATAGAGCTGAATAGATGCTGAAGTTCTAAGAACTTAATATCCACACTATATACATTTTGAAGTCTTACTTCAGGCTAGAGGCTACTCTCTTCCTGCAGATTCCTATAACTGGTTGACAGAGCACATCAGTTGCACTCCTGAACACACCTTCTGTACTTTCCCAAAGGAATCTGGTTCACGTGCTCCAGAACACTCCAGTGTGAACCACGTGAGCATAGCAAGCAGGGACAAATCAAGAGACATACTTAAGAAGCATGCTCTTTCACCAAGCTAAAAATGCTTATTTAGACAAATCCTAATTCATTCAACACATAACAGTTTTTTTCTAGATTATTTTGGCATATTGCTACATATTTGGTACTACCAGAAATCTCACACCATCAACACTAAGATTTCTGCTTATAAACATCAAATGTTTTAGCTACTTAATATCATTTTAGAAAACTGCCAAAGCACAAAACGGACTAGCAAAGTTCATTTATCTTTTTAGAAGTACGTATTCTAGGTTAATGTAGTCACACACACTGGCAGGAAAGCACACACAAAAAAAGACATTAAGATCACTGTATGCAGCATACATCAGTGAAACGCTGAGAACATTACGAAACATTGAAAATTCAAAGTTTGCTCTAAATAACCAGAGGTTACTGCACTCCTATTACTGTTCAATGAACAGTGAAAATTTCCCAGTGTCATCTGAAATACTGACTATTAACATTGCTGGTAATCAGCACAAATGTTGGAAAAGCACATCAAGAAATGAAGCTTTGCGTTTATGGATGTTATGAAATTTAAAAATCAAATAGCTTTTAAAAATTGTTCCACATGAAAACATAATAAACTAAAGCAAATGAAGACAATTGCCATTGCACAGAACAATTCTTTTCTTCAACAGCAGTGAGCAAGAAAATTTTATGAACAATTTGACTTTGATAAGCATTGTGGGGAGAGAGAGGGGCAAGCAACATTACATTTCCCAGAGGATACCATTAGAGGGGGCACAAAGTCTTTCAGCAATGTTAAAAAAAAAAAAAAAAAGGAAAAAGGAAAAAAAAAGAAAAAAGAAACAAACTTGAAAATATACCTCTGATAAGCTTTACTATTTCATTAAAAAAGATCCAGAAACTATTTTTTTTTCTCTAAAAAAAAAAACCTGCTTTAACAATACAATTAACTATGGGATTATGGGATGACTATAGCTTGCCTGTATTTGTGTAAACTGACAAATGTTCAGCAGGCAACCCCATGCAATTAACGGCCCCTTAAATTCCCTCCTTAGAGGAAATGGTCAAAGATAATACCTCCAAAGAATAAGTGGGAGTTTAGTGATGAGGGAAAGATACTGTCTTCATTTTAAGCTTTGAAAAAATCAACCCATTCTCTTTAATTGCACTTCTGTTCATTAAGAATGGGATTTGATTATTGTCTATCTCCTTATTGTCACAGGGAGCAACAAACAGTAAATGCTTCTATCCATACCAGTTGCTTTTTTCATACAGAGGTCTTGAACTGCCAGTTGATTTTGATAGGAAGGAGCAGAAACCAATGGCTGTGGTCACAGTTCCAAGGACTGTTTTGATTCTTTAGACAGTTGCTGCATAATATTTACACACTTCTGCCGCACTCAAAGCAAGGGACTCCGCAATTTTGAAATCTAACCTCAATTGTCTCCTTTATAACGTCACAGAATGTTACTAAGGATGACAACTAACCTTCCTGACTTCTCCAGGAGACTTAAAATTGAATTTTAATGTTACAGTAAATCTGGTACCTGTTAAGTCTTTTGCTAGGTCGGGATGGTTCATAAGGCAGTGACTTGCAAATTTCACACATTCAAGACGAATAGGTACGTGGATATCATTAAACCTATTTAGAAACAAGACAATGTATTACAACAAGAAAAAAATATTCACCAAAGCAATTAGATCATTTCTACACAGTCTCAAATATTCTTTAAGATTTTTTTTATGTCTCTCATGCACAGTTACCTGTGCAAAACAGCTCTAATTTTATGGCATTAATTTGAATTTCTTTAACTTAAGAAAAAAAAAAAAAGCCCTGTACTCATGTATTAATTCATGTTCTATACAGGAAAGGAAACATCCTCTCCTAGTACACATGAAAAACTTGGGACAGACAGCAGCTATTTAATGAAATACGTCTCACACATTTTAAGTATCATTTCTCTAATGCTCCACCTAGTTAATCATGAACTGTGCATCAGCAACTGAAAAGGGTTTTAAGATTGTGATTATCTTCTCTTTAAACTGTATGATAGGCAGCAAACCAATCATACGTATTACAAATTTCTTCTAAAATGGATCATTCAACTTCTATTAGACTTGGTTTTAGAAGACTGAATTAAATTTGATGCTTGAAACCTAGTATCTAAAGTTAAGCATGAGAAAATAAGTAATTTTATAACAAAACTATTGTTGCAATGAGACCTATGTTCTTTTGAAAAATAAAATGCATTACAAGGCCATCAAAATACATGGTTTTAAACAATTTAAAAGCAAATCTAAGAAAATATTGCTGTGGAAACATTTATTTATCAAATACAAAGGCTTTAAGAAATGTCTTTAAGTAAAAACTATGTACTTTTCTAAATGAAGAGAATTTAGGAATGTCTTCTCTAGTAATTACCATTATAACTTAACGTATGTGGTTCGTAACTAATGGAAAACAGTAATTGTGAACAACGGATTGCACATGATCATATTGTTTCACATCATAACACAATGAAGTATTTTTCTTTGGGTACAATTTGATCTGGTATTTTTAAATTACATACAATATTTTAAATGTTACATACTTTCAAGCAAAATTAATTCCCTCAATTAAGCTTCCTGTACTTTTAGAAGTAGCATTTTTGAGGACATTCTGGTTTTGATATGATTGAATGCTAAATTACAAACTACTGCATTTATAATAATTTATAGGATTTATCCTCATTTACTCAAGCCAAAAGTATTTTCACCATAGTATCCGTATTTAAGATCTTTCTAACTACAAACTCTAGCTTTATTTCCTATTTCAAACTGGCAGAGTATTTTAAAAACAAAAGGCTTCAGTGTGTTTTCTGCATTGTAACTACTACATACCTCCTTTAAGGCACTCAAATAATTAAAAAATTGAAACCAGTAAACAAATACTGTACATGAAAGTCACAAAACCAGATCTGATAATACCTGATAATGCAACTGTTATCTGATATTATTTTATAATTAATCCATCATTGAATATATTTTATGATTCCATCATTTGTTAAAAAATTCTAATAAAATGTTCTTTTTTCTTGGCAATAGCAGTAAAGATAGCTGCAAAAAATGAATTAAAAAGGATAACTTGTAATTGTTCACTCTGCAGAATCATAAATGTAGAGGATGTATATAAAATAATCTCCTTGGTGTTATCTGCCAGATTTCAGACAAAGCATGAGGCTATCACACTTAGCTATAATCACTTGAGGAAAATAAAAGAGGTAGGAGAATTGAAAAATATTGCATTACAATTCTTTGATTTTTTTTTTCTCTCCTGGGAAGAGAACTAAAATAGCATATACCTCCCCAAGTAGCACTGCCAGAGCGGTTTGTTCTGAGATGCCAACTCGGAATCCTTTGCCCCAAACATTTTTGCTAGAAGTTTTACAACCTGCAGGCGTTCTTCATTGTCATTGCTCTGAAAAAATGAACACAATTTTTTTAAAAACAGAAAAGTAAACCAGACAAAAAACAGAACATCCAGAAAGCAAACACTGCTTTGTACAGCTTTTAGACCATGTAATAACAATATACGTACACAACTCAAAAAAATCATAATGAAAATTAATAGATTTTTCCTGTATACAAATGTGTATCTTGAGACAAAAAATCTTCATTAATGCTGGGAGAAGACAAAATAACGAAGGCAGCGAAAACATAATGCAACACAGAGACAAAAAAAAAACCTACAGAACAAAGCCTGGTGGTAAATACAGATGTATAAATCTTTTTAACCATCATTTACAAGTGTTGCCGTTAGGAAATCTGGTAAAGTGCTTATACAAATTTATACAAAATCAATCACAGCACAAAACTCACAAAACTCATTTTACTTCTATCTACACATAAAAGTATACAGTTCTTGGGAATAGCATTTTATTACAAACATTTAATTAAAAAATGTTCAGAGCACAGGTTTTCAGAGGACATCAGATTGATGTCCTTTAGAAGGACCTGGGAGTGATGGTTGATAGTCGCCTGAATATGAGCCAGCAGTGTGCTCAGGTGGCCAAGAAGGCCAACAGCATCCTGGCCTGTATAAGAAACAGTGTGGCCAGCAGGGCTAGGGAGGTGATTGTCCCCCTGTACTCGGCTCTGGTGAGGCCGCACCTCGAGTACTGCGTTCAGTTTTGGGCCCCTCGCTACAAGGACATGGAGGTGCTCAAGCGAGTCCAGAGAAGGGCTACGAAGCTGGTGAGGACACTTGGAGAACAAGTCTTACAAGGAGCGGCTGAGGGAGCTGGGCTTGTTCAGCCTGGAGAAAAGGAGGCTCAGGGGTGACCTTATCGCTCTCTACAGGTACCTCAAGGGAGGCTGTAGCAAGGTGGGGGTTGGTCTGTTCTCCCACGTGCCTGGTGACAGGACGAGGGGGAATGGGCTAAAGTTGCACCAGGGGAGTTTTAGGTTGGATCTTAGGAAGAACTTCTTTACCGAAAGGGTTGTTAGACACTGGAACGGGCTGCCCAGGGAAGTGGTGGAGTCACCATCCCTGGAGGTCTTTAAAAGACGTTTAGATGTAGAGCTTAGGGATATGGTTTAGTGGGGACTGTTAGTGTTAGGTCAGAGGTTGGACTTGATGATCTTGAGGTCTCTTCCAACCTAGAAATTCTGTGATTCTGTGTGAATGCCCAAGTTCTAACATACGCAGTACCTGGTCCTGGATTTAAAGGCTGTATTTAAGCCTGTATTTAAAACTGCTAAGTTACAACAGATGCTTTTCTTTCATATTTAAAAAACGAACACTGACAAAGATAAAACAAGACCTTCCTCAGTACATTTTCATTAGCACTGGTTTGCATTACAGTTGTTTAATACAACACACAGCATTTGAAGCTTAAAACATGCTTTGGAAATGTGTGCTAATACTCGTGCAATTAACACATATTTGCAGTTCACAGATTGTTTATTTTTATTTTGCTTATTAAAAAAACAACTGGCTGCAACAGTTCATTGAAAATGGGGCAGTACGGTCAGGTTGATTGAACTAGTTGTTATTCACCCCTTACTATTTCAGTCTTCTTTCTTGTAATAAACGTGAGCTTTTTCAAATAATGTTCTTTTCTACCACCTTTGAAGTTCTTATTAGTTCAACATCACCTTTTGAATTCGACCAAGAAATAAGAGCATAACGTAGTTGTCAGAGTTCTCTGACAACACCAGCCTTAAAGACCAACTATTTCTCCTGACTCAATACCATAAATGGGCTGAAAAGTTTTCCCGTATCTTCTTTCAATTCAGCTCCCTAAGAATAGTCAAAGCATATTTAAAAGCCTTTTAAGTACCAGAGCAAGACAAGGATGAAGAAATCTCTGACACTGATTTATTACTACATTACATGAAACTATAGTGCTTTTGAATACACCTTAGTATTTAATATTAGCAGCTTGAATAGAAGTGTTATTAATACTTTGTCTGTATTTGACTGATTTATCTGACTCAAATTCAGACTGACATTTTACCGAGTCATCTACAACCTCCTCTTCTTAAACTGCAATGGTAAATGGTATCATTCTTTTCTTGAGTTTCAGCTTAAGTGTCCTTTACATAACGGATTCATGTTCTCTACCCTAAAAGAATTTTAACTTTTTTTTCCCCAGCCTATATTAGTCCGACCTTCATCACTCATATCCTATCCACTCCTGGTTAAGCCAACAAAATATTAGAAGTATTGAGTACCTCTGAATTTCTCAAGGAGATCAACACGGATGCAGAACAAGAAACCCTGGGAAAGGGGTAGTAGCAGACACTAAGCATTCAGCTGCTATATTACATAGCCAGAAATATAGAAAAAATATGATTTTTAAGAGATATCTTTTATGATTTTTTATGAGATATCTTTTAACGAATTAGCCAAAGAAGCAGCTTTTGCTATACTAGGCAGTAATCCAATTACACGACAAGCACTCATGTTTATAGTCATGCTTGTAGAAACAATGAATATTTGTGATTATGGATCAGGAGTATTTGTTACTTTCTAAATTTCTGCCCAGGCTTTGGTCTCCTTGAGATATTCTTGGCTAAGACCCTAAATCTAATAAAATCAACTGTAGTTGTTAATAAATGAACACATCACCATTACAGTCTCTCTCCTTTACTCCACTTCAATCTCTACTTTTTTTCTGAGGAAAAAATCAGTACTATAAACTCTAGAAGAACCTTAACCCTTTTCCATCCCATGATGCATTGTGTAACTGAACAGTCATGTCCTTCAGGGTTCGCGCCTTAGGTATGACCCAGCACTCTTCATGTTTAATAGTGTTCCATAAAGATTCACCAATAAAAACTGGCACTGAACAATTATTTCTAATTCCCCATACCCTGCTCCCAAGGCAGCTGTTCTTCTGCCTACGTGTTATGGTGTGTCAGTAACAGCTGAAGTTGGTCAGATTGTTGTAAGTAGGCAAGTTCAAAAGAATAGGAAGCAATGAGGATCTGGGGGGATTTGGGAGTAGAAGTGGAAACAACCTGAAACTTGTCAAAAAATTAACAACCTTATCCAGGAAGACAGGCAGCTCTGAAGTAATAAAAGTCAACAATTTGCTGATTTTATTCATAAGTAACATTAGTTTAGTAGAAAATTAAAACAAATAATCCATCACAGTTTTATTCCTAGATACCCCGTTCACAAGCTTTTCATTCTCTGGGACATTAAATGGATATTTAATTTCTGTAATACCAATTTCTGAAATTCAGATATCAAATTCACGTGAAGGGACATCAGTTTCAGTTACAAGTTGGCCTACACAGCAATAGTCTTATCTCTGTTCTCTACCACACCGATAATGCTTCTGTGTCAGTGCTAGATCTCTAAACACGTCACTTTTTAACACCAAGATCAGGCATTAATGGCTGTCCTTCAAAGAGGTTAGTTGGATGAATTCCAATGGGTGTTCTTCTGCTGATCCCCCAGTCCCATTTCCAAAATAAGGTTAAAAAAATACCAATGAGAGGCAAACCATTTTTGACGAAGCCCTCACAGTGTTAAAATTTAGCAGTACTCCTTTCCTGTTCAGACAGGAAAGCTGTCCAAACCACGGGAAACCAGCACTAGCAGCAGCAGCAACCGCTGTGTGCCAAGAGGAGTACATGGCTTAGTGGGTGACATTGGTAGTAGGGCGATGGTTGGACCAAATGATCTTGAAGGCCTCTTCCAACCTTAATGATTCCATGACACTTGCAAGGTAGACAGGGGATTTCTTTGCCCCTGACACCCTTAGTCCACCAGTCATATTCCCCCTCAGGGAGCTTAAGCAATGGTGACCACTTGGCAGGAAGTGATGTCTTCATGTCCCCTGTGGTATCAGCACCACTCAGGAAGATGCGGCTACCTAGACAAACTCCCAAGGGAACACGCAGCCACCCAGGTCTCCAGCTGCAGAGTGCCTGTGGTTTCTACCAGTGCCTGAAGACAGCAGTGAGAGTGTCCGAGGGAGGTACACTCTGGTAGAAGAATTGCTCAGCTTGGTGACCGAGCTTCTGGAGAAAGAGTGCAGTTTGAGGAGCATGCGGGAGTCCAAGCATGAGATTGCCTGGTGGAACCGCACACTGCCCTCGCTGGAACAGAAATGACAATTAGGCATAACATGACAAAGGGGGATCCTTTACCCTCTCTCCACCAACCAGAAGGCAGTGGAATTAATGTGAGGGATAGAAGTGAATGGAAACAAGCCTCTGGTCCTTCTCATCTGACTTGCCTTCCAAGATGCCCTTACACAACAGATATGAGACTCTGGAGTAGGAAGGACAGGGTTACGATGAGGTGGATGATGATCCATCTATGCAAGGAGTCACCAAGGTCATTCTTTGCCTTTAACACCAATGATGGGCAATGGGACCTCTGGAGCCCTGGGTTGGAGGACTGCAACTAGGGAGCGATTAAGGTCCCAGCTGGTATTGGACTTGTATGGCATTTGCTGCAATTAAGTCTATAGGGCCCAAAGGTATTCACTGCAGGGTACTGAAAATACAGGCTGACGTTATTGTGAAGTCTTTCAGGGAGACTGGGAAGGGTCCAAGTTGACAGAAAGCTAGCAAATGTTGTTCCAGTTTTCAAGAAGGGTAAGAACGAGGACCCTGGTAATTATAGACCTGTCAGTCTCACCTTGGTGTCTGATTGAATCATGGAGAAAATAATTCTAGGAGTTATTGAAAAGTGCTTGAAATTCAACGCATTGACTGGTAAAAACTGACATGGCTTCATGAAGGAAATACCTTATTAACTTGATATCCTGTCATGACAAGATTACCCATAACAGACATGAAGGACAGGCAGTGATTTTTTTTATTATTTTTTTGCTGGAGGATGTGAGGGTATGGCTTAAAACTAATCAGGTTCAACAAGTCCAAGTGCAAGGTGCTGCACCTAGGTTGGAGCAATCCCAGACAGGAGCACAGACTGGAAGAAGAACTCATTGAGAGCAGCCCTGTACAGAAGGGCTTGGGAGTACTGGTCAATTAAAAGCTTGACTCAGGGCACACCTGCAGCCCAGAAGGCCAACTGCATCCTGGGCTGCATCAACAAGAGGGGTGGCCAGCAGGTAGAGAAAGGGGATTGTGCCCCTCTGCTCTGCCCTTGTGAGACCCCACCTGGAGCGCTGTGCTCACCTCTGGAGCCCCCAGCACAAGGAGGACTTGGACCTGTTAGAGCAGCTGAAAATATTCTTGGCATAGATAAGACAAAAAAAAAAAGCAACAACTAAGAGAAGAAAGCACACAAGCTGCACATTTCAGAGAACACCAGTTACTGACAAGCATTCTTCATTCAAGTCAATACATACAATTCTCCATTGAAGTTACCTGTCATCTTGACCAAATGGTCAATACTTGTACCAAAGTGGCAAGGTGGTTGAACACTAGATGGCCACATTGTTTAGATCCTATGGTGGTTTTACCCGGCTGGCCAGCTGAACTCCATCCACCACAACTGCTCTCTCACTCTCCCTCCTCAATGGGGAAGGGGAGAAAACACAATGGAAAAGGCTCAAGGGTTGGGATAAGAACAGGGAGATCACTGAACAATTATCAACACAGGCAAAACAGACTCAACACAGAGATTAATTTATTGCCTATTACTAGCAGACTAGAACAGTAAGAAACTAAAAGCAAGCTAAAAACACCTTCCCTCCCCATCCACCTTCTTCTACGTCCTTCCCCAAGCGATGCAGGGGAATGGGGGCTGTGGCCAGTCCCTGACACTTCATCTCACTGCCCCTTCACGGTCCCTCTCTGCCCCTGCTCCCCGTGGGGTCCCTCCCACGGGATGCCGTCCTTCCCCAACTGAGCTTGCAGGGGCTGCCCACAGGCAGCAGCTCTCCAAGCACTGCTCCCACACGGCTCCGTACCACGGGGTCCATCCCCCAGGAACAAACTGCTCCAGCACGGGTCCCCCACGGGCAGCAGCTCCCCCCAGCTCCCTGCTCCTGCGTGGGCTCCTCTCCACGGGCTGCAGCTCTGGCCTGGGGCCTGCTCCTGCGGGGGCTCTCCATGGACCGCAGCCTCCTCCAGGCCACATCCACCTGCTCCACCGGGGGCTCCTCCACGGGCTGCAGCGTGGAGATCTGCTCCGTGTGGGACCCACGGGCTGCAGGGGGAAAACATGCTCCACCAGGGGCCTCTCCACAGGCCACAGGGGAACTGCTGCTGAGTGCCTGGAGCACCTCCTGCCCTCCTGCTGCACTGACCTGGGGGCTGCAGGGCTGGTTCCCACCCCTCTCTCCCTGCTGCTGTTGCACACTAGTTTTTCCCCCCTTATTTAAATCTGCTCCCAGAGGCCCAACCAGCTTCACTCCCTGGCTCGGCTCTGGCCAGTGGCAGCCCTTTTGGAGCTGCTGGAGCTGGCACAGATTTGACAAGGGGCAGCTGCTGGGTTCCTCACAGAGGTCACCCCTGCAGCCCTCCTGCTACCAAACCCTTGCCACATAAAGCCAACACAGATCCAAAATAGTAAATATACACAGTAGAGTTACTGAGGGACACAAGCCGTGTCACAAGTTCTGTATTAACAGTTTCATAACCCCAATGTATGTGGTCAAAAATTTATCTGGTCACTGACAGGAAATCCCTTAAAATCTTCCACATTAAAAAGAGATAGTCTAGAACTTTGTAGTTCTAGATAGTCCCATGAAGACAAGAAATCTCTTGAAACTCATTCCACTCCAACCAAAAACGTTACTGGCTGATATTGCTTCACACTGGTAAGCACCAGCCCACTAAGCTACATGGTCAAAGAGCTCCAGAAATTAACGGCATTAAGACAAGAGGAAGGTGGCTGGTGTGGCCCTGATGTGTCTGGCACCCATTGTTATTGGCAGAACTACAGTGGAAAAGCCTCCCAGCACTGCCAAACACAAGAAAATGGGGGGTGAGGGGGGGAGGAGGTCACACAGAGGAATGTGTGCACAGAACTAGAAAAAGGCAGGCAGCACAGAAATCCTTCTCCATCAGCACCCATCTCTTTTTATATTCAGCTCAATATTTCAAGTTGGTCCAAGACGACATCACTGGTAGCATACATCTCAGTCTTGGCAACATTACTACAAGTTAAATTAAGATGAGCAAGCATTTTATTTTGGGTGGAGGAAGTGTAGCTGGAAAGCCTCCCCTCAGTGTAAACTGACTCATCCCATTCACAGAACAAGATTCTTCAATAATCACGTCCGCAAAACCTGATCAAGTGTCTCCTTGATGTACCTCAAGTAAAAAGGAAGGAATGATGGATAAACTTGAACGTAGTCTTCTTTAAGCCCTCAATAATAAGAAGTAAAATACATATATTGTTAGAACACACACAAGGACTTTCTCAATGGTAACCCCTCAAAGTTGTTAATAATATTATCATACTTCCAGGAATTCCTGTCTTCTTTGTTTAGATAAGAATTTCCCACTTTGTTTTCAAATGACATCCCAAAAGTTTGATTTTTTAAAGTTATTTTTATTTTTTAAAATTACCAGTAATTGAGTCTCTATAGACTTTCCCTTTGGTAAGACCACGTCACATTTTTCTTTCTTTATATGGATGACTAATTACTCTTCCCAATCTATTTTAACGCCCTATGCCCTAATGAGCTGATCTCCATTGTTCGTCAGGCTTCACATGACATGGCCAGCATATTTAAAAAAAAGAAAAAGTTTCGCATTTGTACAAAACCAGCCATTTATCATTCCTTACTATTCTTTACTAGTAAAAAGATTTTTTTAGACAAGTCAAAAGAATTTACAAAGAAGAGCTCTTTGACAAAAATGGCTCAAACTGAAAATAACCAAACAGATTTCATGAAACTGATTTATTTCTTTTCAAATGAGGTTCCACTGGCATGATAAAAAAATATTGGGTTCTGTTCAAATTCATGTAGAACTTGCCAAGTTTGCACCTTAAAATATTTTCTGAAGCGTCCCACTGATTGAAATGCTTGGTGCCTAGTTCAGAGAAAGTTTACAATGAGTATACTCCCTCTGGCCAAAGTTTTTCTAACTGCTTTTAAAGCCAATTTTAAAGCAAATGCACATTTTCAAAAGCAGAGCAATCACCTAATTTGTCTTTGAAAAGACCCTTTCATATGTCCACTTCCATTTGTTCAATGCATGCAAGATTGAATCATCTGACACATTCTTGCTCCTCAAAATTTACAAGCCAACCACTGAGACAGGTACAGCTTTCCTTCAACACCTTCCATTTTAAGAGTAATACAAACCTCTTTAGCACCAGAGAAGCAATATGAGATCCTGGAACACAGGAACTGTCACACTGCCCCATAAGCATTTGAGTATCACTCCTAGTATTTGAATTCTATTATCACACCCGTATATTCAAGAATGGTAGCAGACAATCTCAGGGAACAAAAACTGAACGTTTCTGCAAAACTATGCATGACCTAAACACGCTCCACAAACTTTGATTTAAATATCTAGTAGAGAGCACATAGCACATGAGCTTATATGGCAAAACTCTTAAGCCATGGGCACAGACAAATACACACCATGTACCAAATCTGGAAAAGCCAAAGCCATCTAAACAAACTTGGAATAACATACAGAGCTCACTGAAGTTTATGGTCGTTGTATCATTAAATTTAATTGACCTTCATTCAAAAAGCTAACTTCCCTCTCCCATATTTCATTAGGGACTGCCAAGCTTATTTTTCTCTTGTGCTGCCCATTTGACCTAAGGCTTCATCAAGATAATAGGGATACTGCTGTCCAGTTTCTTTTCATTCAAAGCAGCACAATATTAGCTTTCTTCCACTGTAAGGTGCTAAATTTTACTGAAATCACAGTCTCTTCTCCAACGCTAACAGGCAATTTACCTGGACCTGAATTCAAAGTGCTTGACACTAGCTGCCACTGTTTAGTATAAAGCCACAGCTGTTGTTGGAGAGGAAAATACTTAATCATCACTGGCAAGTCTGCATACAGAACTTGTGCTGATCTCACACAAACTGACTGTATTTCATTAATATTTCAGAACATTCATCTTCAAAATACACTTTTAACCTCAAAATGCCCTTTTAACCACAGGAAGACCTCTGAACTCATTTAAAACAGGATTATCCTATTTTATACGAGAGTTTTATGTTCTTGGATTTTTATTTTTTTAATCCCTTTTTTAATATAAAAGATCTGTCAAATTGCATTTGACAACTGATAGGACAAAACAGGCATATATAACTTGTAGTTATAACTTAAGGCACCCAAAAAAGGCACTTGGAACAACTAGACGATTCATACAGTAGCAGTACCTGCACTGGGAAGAGTCACAAACAGCACTGGAGTTTAACAAGAGATAAAGCACTAAGTAAGAGCAGTAAGAATGTAGCTACTAAAATTTACATTTCTTAGAAACATTTTAACACTGGATATTACAAATACTAAGTGTCAACCACATTACCCTTATGGTTTTAGGCCTCAAGAAAAAACTACATCAAGGTTTGCGGAGATGAAAACCAGCAAAATACATGTTTTTGATCTCAGAAGAATACACTAAACAAAGAGCAGAAATGGAGACATGAAAAATGTGTTTTAATTTAAGAGGTATTAAGAAACTAGGGAAAGGCTGAGAATCAAAATCACCCAGTTGAAGGAATAGACCAGAAGTTCCTGTAACGTTAAGAGAGAAAAAGCTGACAATGCGTGGCTACTAAACTTACTGATTCCAATGGTAAAATGGGATACAAACAAGAAGCAAGTACTGAAATACTCGAATATGTGAGTCAATGAAGGAGCCAAGCGAGCACATTAGGAGCACAAAGATGATTCAAGAAGCTGCAGTTTTAAACGGACCTAAAGATGGAAAGATTACTGCAATTATGGCTATGAAAAAAGGGTGCAGCACAAGTTAAAATTAAATCTCTTGAGTAACACTTTCAGAAATAGTGTTTTTATTGGAGTGAGAATAATTGTTCTCCACCTCCAAGAACAGATATTAAGGGCTAAAAAAGGTGTGCTTTAAAAAAGACAGCAAGAAGTAAATTGGGCCCTACTTCTTTCGTAGATGTGAATGGAAAGATACAGACACTAAAAACAACTTGTACAACCAGGAAACATTAGTGAAAAGATAACAGGCATGAACAAGGCACTACAATAATAAACATTACACTGAGAACTGGCCACAGGTTCTGCAAAACTAAAACCTCTCCTCAATAATTAAAATACGTGCAAATTTAAAAGTCGCCCACTGCACACTCGCTTTTAAGTTCAGTAAGAAATCACTTTCAAACTTAGTAATAAAGTAATCAATTTCCCCACTTCCATAGACACCTTGTGAAGTGACAAAACGAATAAAGGTAGAGCAGAAAAAAGGAAGTATCAGCTGTTATACTGAGTCTCTGCAAGTGATGGAGATGCTATGAAACGGTAGAAAGTCAAAAAGGAAAAAAAAAAAAAAAAACTATTAAAATAGGTACAATGCAAACTCAAGCTATTTTTCAGATGGGAAAAAAATAAGCTTAAAAAAATTTATAGAGATCACTGTAGCAATGAATCCAAGGTATATTCCTATGTTTCCACATGTGACAGACTTCCTATTTAAAGAAAATAGTCACTGCATCAGTTTCCATTAGCCGTGGGCCCAGTTTATCCCTTCCAGACCTCACTATTGTGAACAGATGTAGTTTCTCTGTACAGCTAGCAGCACAAAGAACTTTCAACATATTAAAGCCCTTCACAACAAATACTACAGTAAACCAAGGGAACAAACTAGATCAGATTCAAGCCATTAAAGAAAAAAATCAGCTTGTTTGAAAAACAGAAGCCTAAAAACATATGCACGCATGACTCTGTAGGTTAATACATTTGAAGTTAAATTACTCTTAAGCACTTTTATGAGTATTCTTTTAAACAATGCAGACTTGTTTTACATATAAATGCTGGTTTCATATGCCAAATAATTTGTGATGAACTTGTCAGTATAAAATCGTATCAACAGTGAAAAGCATACATGTGTTCCAAATAGACGGAAAGTATAAGGAATGCTTACCTTAAGTTTGAATTCAAGCTGGGGTAGAACAGAAAGCAAGAGGTGACTGTCGATATTGTATAACTCCAGAATCAAGTCAAACACATGCTCTGACAGGTCACTAATTGATGTTTTCCCAAGCATGAGAACCTGATTGAAGAACTAGAAAATAAAACAGACTCTACTTTAATAACACAAGTATACATACAAAGTGTATACATACACTTTTCTATATCCTAAGCCTGTCTACCGCTAAATCTAGCTTGTAATCTTACAGTAATAAAAAAAAAGGGGGGGGGGGGTTGGGCAGAACAGGGCTGTGCAGTTGAACTCAATATACAAATCTGTTTTGCATTCAGAATTACACATACAGGAAAAGCACATGAAAAGTAACACTTCACTATAACAAGGCTACAAATAATTTAAACAACACAACTTTGCAGTGGGACCCCTGTATCAAATCTTTTTATAATGTGACTATATACACTGTTCTTTCACTACTAAGAATAATCACTTACTTTAAAATCATTCCAACCTTTAGACAAAACAAAGCTGAAACAACTGGCGAGCTCATAGATTAAGAAGTTGTAAACAGATATGTAGTACTTCGTAACTGACTATTCCAGAATTTATATTTACAAGCAGCTTAATGTAGCTGTAAAGCAATTATCATTTCTTAATAAATTTGATGGGTTTGAGAGAAACTTCATAAATAGCAAATATTAATTCTATACGACATTCAGCTATATCCTCTCTTAATAGGTGGGTAAATAATAACTAAATAAGGAGTCTGCTACCTCCTACTTGGGGGGGGTAAGGCATGATCTTGCAAATTTGTATTCTCTTTGGGTTAAAATAGTACAAGTGTGGCTAAACAAATTATATTATTTCCACCTGCCAGCAAGGTGACAAACTATTTATATGGCACTTCAGTTTCCTTTTACAAACTTAGGCATAGAGGGTAGCGATGCTAATCTGTCCTGACAAGATTGTTATCAGTAAAGAAACAAAAAGCACGAAAACAATCCTTATCTAGGTTATGAAGTGAATCCCAACAAATGATGCAACAAAAAAAATAATAAAAAAAAAGTCAACTGGTTCTAGTAATGTTGACTAAGTAAAAACTGATAGGTGTATTTCCTTAGATGTTAACTCTCTAACCATCTTGCAGATAAGTCTTCCTTTCCTGCAAGCAGAGTTGCCTGGAATGTATATATTCCTGGTTAGACAATTAACTCCTCTTGTGTCTTTAATATATTTTAAGAAAGAAAATAATGCTCAAAGAAACCAGACAGCATACTTCCCACTTGTGGGAAACCAAGAACAGAAGAATGCATGTGCACATTTTCCATAAGAGGAAGATCCTTATTGTACAGACTTCCTTAAGACCACAAAATGTCACCCAGGTTGTAATCTAACCTTGCAGCTAAGCAACATTAAAAACACATTCACTCCCCAAACAGCAGGTTTGACTAACCGGTTTGGAGTGAGAGTTTTCACTAAATTTTTTCTTGAATCTTAAAAGGTAACTACTTCCCAAATACCACAGGTGTTACCAGTCAGAAAGCAACAAAAAGCATTAAAGATTTTCCACTGTTTTCAAGCTCTTGAGGTTTTGGATACAAGCCAGGAGACATGCTAAATCCTTAACTACTTTTAAAAAAGCATAATTTCTTTTCCTATTGTGCAAGTTAATTCAGAGCATACTTATGCCTGACCTTGTCTGCCTCTCAACCCTCTTCTGCACAGACTGTGATGTCTTTTACTACACTTAACTTGGCTACAGTCCTCAAACCACTCAATTTTCCTTCTTGCTATCTATTTTTAGATTCTATCTCCTCCTCTTCCTGTGACAATGGCATTGAAGTTCTGCTTTGTCTTCACCTTTTTTTTTTTTGGTGAGGAGATGAGTGAGACTACTTAGAAGTAAAGAAAATAACTTTGCCACAAGAATAATGTGTTTATACATTTTTATCAGAACAATATACATGAATACATTTGGTCTTCTGGTCACATTCAGGATTAAAGAGCAAGGTCCCCCAACACAGCAGAAAGTAAACTACCCCGTTTTAGTGAACAAAATTCTTAAGGGCTTATTAATTTCTATATGGTAAAGAAACAGACTCAAAAGGAAAGACCTTCATTAATATAACAACTCAAAGAACAATTGAGACTTTCTAAAGTTACCCAGCCATAACTGACTATATGTAATTTATTCTTTTTATAATACAGCTTAGTGTTCGAAAATTCATTGATTTCCATATTTGCTTGCAGTCTTCACTTACATTAGTAATATATGGTTCAATTGCTTGTGCTGTCCTCTTCAGTAAAGCCTTTGCCAAATCATAGGCTTGCTTGTTTAAATTCTGAAAAAATAAAACAAAAATTTTAAGCACGTATATTATCCTTAAAAAATAATCATGAGAGACTATATTTACCATACACTAGTAGATGCATTAAAGAAATAGCCTCTTCTTTTTATACTTTCAATAATAAAGGTAATACAGTCAGATCAAAACCAAGTGTCAACAGAGCTTTGAAAACTTCACTGGTGATGTTGAGAAAACTTTCCCCATAAATCAGTTTACTTTTCAGTTGCCCTTCTCAGTTTGACACACAACAATGTCAGCTCCTGCATTTTACTGCTGTTCTTTATCAGCTTTGCCAAAAAAACAGAAAAGCACTGTGAAGCAACTTCAAGGCATTTACGGTCAATACAGCCTCCAAACAGGACTGTGATATCAAGTACAATTCTGCCCTTGCATCAAGCAGCCACCTGTCAACCATCAGCACAGTCTCTCTATAGTGCCTTCCAGAGATGCTCGGTATTTTGGACTGAGATAGAAGAAAAAGAACTTCAATTCATGAGCATGAAGAAAACCTAATTTCTTGATTTGTTAGGTTCTTAAGACACAACAAGCCACACCTTTCTACCCCTCCATTTCTTTAACTGGGTTCTTACTCAGTCATCATTCCCTTCCCATCCCAACACAAAGGGGGTGCTACCTACTTTCTCCAATTTTTTTACTAGGTTTTCCAAAAATTGTCAGAACACAACGTAACCCAGCCCTTGACACTCCAGACTTCACTGACACAAAGTACTCAATACTCAGAAATACATATAATCATTTAATAGCTAAAAGTCTCTGTAAAAATACAGTCCTTCCCATTTTGATATCTTTGCAACTTAAAATAGAAATTAAAAAAAAGTAAAACTGTTTTCTTTTAAATGGAATATGCTTTTTAAGGGTAGTCTTTTTATGTACCTCATCCATAAGGAGGAATATATATATATATTGGTTTAGCATAATGAAAAGCAAACACAAGATGCATTGCTACACCCAGGCATACACACAGAACTAAGCATATATGTTGTCTATATATGCTTAGCCTGTGTAGCTATCTGAAAGAAAAAAAATTACAAAGATGGATTGTTTCACTTCTGTGATTGCAGAAACTGTATAGAAATACAGGCTTGTAGACAGCAGTGGGAACAGATTAACGTTTTGTGTTAATATGAAACAAAAGAAGTCTTTGACTTGCCTACTGACAGAATTAAGTGTCTGAAGTCAAACTATGAAGATCAAATCTGAAGTATCTATTTCACTCAGAGCCAATACGGAAAGTGAATAAAAAGACAGTTCTGGGGAGATATTAAAATGCTTTCAGAAAATGCTAACATAGTAAGAAATTACCAAAGCCCAGCCTGCAGCGAATCCTACCTTCTTCTAAAAAAGCCACATATGAATATAAATGAGGAAGAAAAAATATTAGCTTTTGTAGGAACAAATCAACTACAGGAAAACTGAAACATTGCTATCACAGCACATTAGGAACAGAAGAGATACAAAATCAAAGTTCAAAAGCAGTTCAGCAATTACCCTCTGCTATTAAAACATATTTTGCTTGCTTAATATTTATCATTCTACAAAGCCGACTGCCATCGTCGCAGTTGAGAAACAAGTCATAGTATTTTCAAGATCAGTTAAATTATAACGAAAGGAAAGTCAAAATTTATTGTCAAAGGTACGGCAATTTAAGCTATTAACTACTTTGAGACGTGATATAAAAAATGTCCTAAAATGACTGATCGGCGCTCTTAGAACAAGTTCCTTCATTTTACCGAGACTGACTTTGAAATGAGACATCTCAGGCTTGTGAACATCAGAAATGAATAGCTTCATTTCAATCTTTCCCCCCAATTTAAGATCACTTTTGAGCATTTATTTTCCCCTGAAGAAAAATAAATCAGTGTGTCTTAACTTTCAACCTCATAATTTTTCCCTTCCATTACCTAAACGAGATATAAAAGACTGCCAATGGTTGGTTCTTGCAAAATTGTACAGCTGTTCCATGTCCCAGAAAAGGGAAGGTTCTGCATGCTACGTTGTTTTTTATGGCTAATATTTTTAAAAATAAGTTTCCACCTGTAGCATTTGTTTTCTGTTATTTTGTCAGAATTGTGACCGTTCAGGAAATAAAGCACGTAAATAGCCACAGTAAGAACTGTATGCCGCTGGCAGTTACTGCTCTGATCCTTCTTGACTTCCACACTTTACCTCCACCAAAACAAAGGAACCAGCTTCCACCTGGGCCAGCGTGGGCTCTATATCCTGAGCGAGATGTAATTTCCATTTAAACCAAGCCTGAAGAACAGACCTCATGCAGCAGTTCCAACAGGCAGACCTGCTTTGATTCACATGAATTACATCTTCGCCTTGCATCTTTCACACAGCAGCTATCTTTGAAAAAAAAGCTGTCATAATTCATCTACACAACTACTAACTAAAATTTTAAAAATTAAACATGATTCTTGCACATAGCCTTAGGAAAAGAAGTCTAAAAGAACAAAGATCTTTCATAATTAAACCGCTAAATATCAGGCAAAAGATCTCCCAACACCATAATGTTTGCCGAGATAAATGCCTGAAGTAGCAATTTCCAACCCTGAGTAAATTACTCAGGCTTCATCCTATATAAAAAAAGCTGAAAATAAAAAAAAAAAGTCTAGATCCCAACAGGCTAAAGAAAGGTAAATATTTTCTTTCCATGCCTCATGAACTTGATTTAATTCTGCTGATAGCCACGGCCCTCAAATGTCCAGAAGCCGTGCTTTTTGAAGAAAATAATGTTAAAGACTTCTTAAAAGCACATGAGAAAATTTTCTCTCCCTTTTTCCAGCTTCAGGATACAAACAAAAGCAAGAAAAAGCGGCAAGGCCTCACTTGACAGGAAAACATGAGCAATCCAGGCCAAAACCAAAAAGGCTCAGAGAACTCTTATGAAGCATCAGACCTATTTTTGGACAAATGGAATAGTCATAAAGATTATTTAAACTTCTCACGAAGGAGAAATATTATAAGGTAAGAACTAACTTAACATACTCCTTCTTTTCTTTACCTAAAATCTTACATGGCTATCTTCTGTATTATCTTTCTCCACATTCAGGAAAAAAAGTGGCATGTAGTTCAAGATCTTTTAAGGATTTAAGAATGCCTTCTTCAAGGAAGACAATCAGCTTAAGCAGAATGCCTCTAAGAGCACAGAAGCGTGCAGTGGGGATAAGCTTTCACAAGTCCTGAAATGAGTAGAAACAAAGCCACCATTTGATTCAGTTGGCTTTTTAAGCTTAGGAAGCCTTCAACAATAACCTTCAGAAGACAAACCACCTTCATCAACTATAAGATCTCTCTGCTGTGTGAATTCCTACTATGATTTTTGTGTACATATTGCTAACATCAGTATCTTCCAGGAACATAAAAACTTAAGTTTTGTCATCTCACTTTTCACAGCTGTTCTTCTCCAGAGTGTTTGACAAACTCGTGCTGCTGACAGAAGCTGCAATGGGCAACGCTCTCCAGAATGCTTTATCACAGAGCCAAAAACCAGTGGTGTGGGTACAACGGGGATGGCAGCAGTGGAAATACACACTGATGATTTCCCCCACCCCCTTTACTTTTTCCAGTTGCCCCATAATGTCCAATTTACCAGCTCAAAGCAATTACTAGTGAAATAACTTGTACATACATTTTAAAAGCAGAAAACAACTGCAGGTCCCTCATTTTTCCTCAAAGAGACTACCTAGCACCAATCCAGTCCTTAATTTTCTAACTGTAGGACTAAAATCAAAGTGTCAAAACTGTGTATCTAGAGCCAATATTCCTAAAAAAATACATTTTAACCATCATTTTCTCAGAATTAGAGAAGAACCTTCAATTTGATTCTTCTTATCAAGGGCAGAGCAGTAGAACTGGTAGCCAAGAGCACCTCACAAAGCAGCTTTAACAGATTCTCTGGTTCTTCTGAGGGAGAGGGAGGGAAAACAGGTTTTTAGGGACGGCTGACAATACAGAGAAAGCTGAGCTGAAGTGTTGCCAAGATAGATAACACTAATTATTAAGCAAGTTTCTAATAGAGCCAGTTAGGAATTTAATTGTCAATATCACTTTCCTAAGAAGATAAGCATGTAAATCATGCGGGATTCCCTGTAGCACTCCTGAGGCTGAAAAAGGAACACACTGGCAAACACTCAAGGAAATAAAGCACAATTTGCCTGCTAACGAACTGCACGAACACAAAAGTGTTTGCAGGCGCTATCATAAAGACTTTATAAGCTAAAAAGACAATTCAAAGAGAAAGGAAAATACTCATTTTTCCTGAATTTTTATATTGACTACCTCTCCCTTCGCTCTGGCCTTTTTCTGGGCTTAGTTCACTAAAACTAAATTTCGTTCCCTTTTGACTAAATTTCATTCCCTTTTAACATAATCCTATCATAGGAATTTCAGTGGAGTTCATAGAAAGGAACAAGAGAGCCAAACCACAAAAGCAAGAAAATGATTAAACAGCAAAGGAATTCAGAGTTGTGCACATGGTCCAACAAATTAAGTTTGTTGTTTTATATTATTATCCGGTCTCTACTGTGCTACTACTCAAGCGAGCCTAACTTACCTGTTTTGTGGTATTACCATCAGCCACTTTCATTCAGATTTACATCAACATAGCTTTTATTGACCAAGTGTGATGGATTACTAACCCAAGGGAGCTAGAACATCTTAGACTAGATCAGTGATTACTATTATTATTATGGCAGGCAGACTTTTGATAGCTTACCAGATTCTTGCTGTACTCCTTATGCCTGAGTTTTTGCAGTCACCCTTCTAGCACCACTGCTTATTAGCACAGAACTATAGACCAGATCCAGCACTTCTCTTAGGAAAAACACTTACCTTGATTATAAGAGGTACCAGTACTGTAGTAACCTTTAGTAAATTGCTTGTTTAATGACTGTAACTCTTAAAAAATATATTTATATAATTTTAGTAACAAAACCCAGCCATTGAACCTTAGCATCCAGGGTGCAAAACTACCGGAGCTGTTTGAAACTTCTGTTCCCAATGCACACTTACAGACTGCTCCTTGAAAAATTACATAACTAAGCTCCTCATGTCTTCAACCTACTGTTACCCAGTACAACTGTTTATACACCAGAAGTCATACTAGCTGTATCATTATTTTCCAGAATTCAGTCATTCAGTTCACTCCACAGTCCCTCATGTGCACAGCCTTCTTTCTGGTTGTATGCAAAATACATGCTTTGCCTGTGTCATTTGCTGTGAACATCGTTGTCTCATGTACAACGTCTCATCTGATCATTTGCAAATCCGAGTTAATAACAAATCTATGCTTCTTTCACTCCATCAAAAAAATTCCTCTGGTTCTCAGGGAATCCAGCTAGATAAGGATTCACTACTTACCATTACAACACTTGCCATCATGTCATTTTTGGTGGCCAGTCTGTTTTTGGATTTTCCTTTCCATACAGCCTAACAGCTAGATCAGCCAAATCACAGTTCTTTCCTATGGTGGACCTTAAACTTAATCTCCTTGTGGTTTTATGTTTAGTGGAAACAAGTGGAAAAATTCTCACTCTGAATTCAATACATGCTCCCAATGCGACATTATCCATCTAACCACTGTCTGTAGCTGCTATGTAAGCTCCAAAATTTTACATTAACATTATATGAAGATATTGAGATAAAACAAAAATCATAGAGGCTTCTTTCCATTAATGTGAAAAAGGTTAAAAAAAATAAAACAAAAGTTAAAAATACTCAGAACATGGACCAAAGTTACAAAACTACTTCAGTTAAAAAGCAACCTATAAACTAGTATCCTATCCAAAGAGTCAGAGTTGTTTTTTTTAATCAGAGGCAAAAGAAAACAAAATCCCAAATTCTTTATCCTAATAAAATGTCCCCAGTCAATAACTTTAAATCCATTATAAAACAATTTTGTTTCCGTGCTACAGCCAAACTAACAGGATACAAATTACTCAATTTATAATCAGTTTATTAAGCCTGAATAAAAAACAAACAAACAAAAAAAAAACAGTACATCTGAATCAAGTTCAACACAGGTCACACAACAAAACAAAGAACAAGTGCTTAACTGAGAATATACAAACTGACGTAGTCTGCATACTCTTATTTTTGTTTCTTGTATTCCAAGGCTTTACTTTGTATACCTGAGTTTTAGCTACACAATTTTCAGTCTGGTCCCAGCTTAAAAGTAGTAGACCCCTGGATGACAGAGCTAAACTGTTTCCAATTAAAATAAAATAAAGAGATTACCTTATACTAAACATTTTGCCTTTCATTGTCAGCAGAAAAATAAGTAATGCATTGTTTATTTATTGAAACTGATGGCCTGTGGTAAGGCACAATGCATTGTGCTACCTGCTACATTTTTCAGAGAGCAAAAATCCCTCAGTTAACGTCCCCTCACATTATAGCTTCTAAAAAGCATTTAAAAAGTTAAGTCTTTTTCCTTAAAACATCCTCTTCTCCCCATTTCTCTCCCCCCACCACACACAAAAAGCTGTTCTGGACATGCACAACTGTCCAAAATCCAGCTAAGTACACATTTCCTAGATAATTCCCATAACCTGCACTCTTCAGACACTGTTTCTGAACATAGTTTGTTCTAGGCCTACATCAAACCCATGCTGACATGCTTCCAATGACATCAAGTCAACGTTTATAACTTTTTCCCTTCTGCTTAGGGCAGCACAATATTTTGAACTGTTGATACAGCATTACACTAATTTAAAAAAAAATCAAAAGACTTTTGTTTTAATTTTCAAAGACATTTTCCAAATGTATGTCTTTTATATAAACATCTGCCAGTATTGGCCATGTATCAAAAAACTGTAAATTCATATAACATTAAAGCTTTAAAATGACTTCGCTGATACTTTGATTTATGCCAAGTGCATCAAAGCAATAAAATGATACTGAATTTTACAGCCATTTAAACTGATTTGTTTGCTAAAAAAATCCAACTGAGAGGAACACATTTGCTACAGTAATTCTCTCAATGGAATCTGAATATATATATATATATATATAATAACTCTTAATCGAAACCAAAGTAAACCACTGTTAAGTCTTACCTTATGTGCAGGCACTAGATTAACCAACACTGTATCCAAGAGTTCCTGTGACACGGTATCTCCCTCACAAATGATAGAGCTCATGAGATCAACCATGTGCATGTGTACTTTTTGGTTATGACCGTTGCTGAAATTGAAAACAAGAATTCTTAGTGTACTCTTTACATAATAAATAGAGTAGAAACTTCCAAACAGAATACTCTTCAAGGTAATACAAAAATAATAATAATAATAATAAAATGACAAGTTTCCTTAAGAAGTCAAACTACTTACGTTTCTGTCCTGCATACACCACTACTCAAAATGTTCTCAGATCTCATGCCCTCTCTGTTTACTACTATATTAAAAGAGAAAATGGACTGTATCTAGCCCTACAGAAGGAATAAAATGGAGTATTAGAAAGTCTTTTCCCTCTACTCAACACCTTTGAGTTCACATATGAAGCACTTTGTCCAGTGCTGAGCTTCCCAGTCCAGAAGAAACATGGATATACTGGAGTCAGTCCTGCAAAGTGCCACAAAAATGATTATAGGACTGAAGCAGCACTCATACAAGGAGAGCTGGTTTTCTTGTTTGTTGTTTTAAAGCCTCAGGAAGAGAGGGTTTGGGAAGAACTTATACTTAAATACCTGATGTTGGGAGTAGAGGACAAAATCAGACTACTCAGTGGTGCCCAGTGACAGCAGAATAGGCGACAGGCACAAGTTTAAGTGCAGATAATACCACATAAACATCATATTTTTCTTCCCTGTCAGGGTGACTGAACGCTACAACAGATTGCCCCAAGAGGCCATAGGTCCTCCATCCTTGAAGACATTCAAACCCTAACTAGCTGCCCTCCTGGGCAACCTGCTCCAGCTGTCCCTGCTTTGAGAAAGGAGAGGTGGACTAGATGGTCTTCAGCAGCACTTTCTGGTACCCACTGGCCTTTGTCCCACATTTTTATAGAGAGAATCCTCCAATTCTCTTAGAACTGTACATTGGACCATTCACCTTCAATTTCAAGAACGTGGTAAAATAAATGCACTAAAAGACAATCTAAGTAAATTTAATTGGAAAAAAGACAATTTGCAGTGTATCTTGTTAAATTAAAAAAGGACAGAACTGACAGTCTGTTACATTTATACTGCTGCTTTTAGTTAAACTGAATTAAGGGGATATCAAAATTAAGCTTGTTAATGCTTAAAAGTTACCCAATAGACAGAATACCTAAGTGAGAAACAACTCACCTAAACCATGCAATAAAATAATTGTGGTGACAGTACTTACTTTATTACTGAAAACAGTGTTCTGTACAGTTGTGTAAAAATCTCATTGCTGTCTTCTAATTCAAAGCATATGTTATAAGACTTCACCCAAGCAATGTTCTAAGTTGAACAGGAAAAACATAAACGTAGTTAATAAAAGATTAAGTTTAAAAATCACATTTAAGATTTATTATGAGGTAAGTCATCAAGCTTACCTCAAGTAAATAAAAATATCGATTGAACTGAGGGCTTTTTGTATCTTCTAAACCCTTAAGTTGCCTTGTTATGAACATAAATATATCCTGAAAAGAAAAGAAAAAATGACATTTAATCAATTGCAATGATACTTTTAAAGCTATAATAATTACCTGTTTAAGTCACTAATATTATTCAACAGTACAAAACAATGCAGTAATGACAGATGCTCTTTCACTGTCCAGAAAAACCCAAGACCTACAAAATATCTCAGAGTACACTAAGGAGTAATCTTAAAATGCTTCACCTCTTTATAAAGGGTTGAGGAAGTGCCCTTTTTCAGAAGAAGGAAAGTTTTATTTTCCAAAGAAAACTACTCAATTTGACAAACGAAACTGCACTTGGCTGACATGCTGCAGAAGTCACAATGTTATTCACAAGGACAATTAATTTTACATTTTTACTGTATGCTACAACAGGTTTGGACTGGAGAGAAGAGGAAAAAAGCAGAAGCCAACTACAGCTTTCCTGGGAGTATTATTAATAGGCTTATTCTACAGCATTTATGCGTATCTCAATCACCATGCTACTGACAGACCACATCTCTTGCAAAAGACAGGTAAAAACAATAAACCGAGTTTCCCCTATTTGCCATATCAATTTTCAGCACCACAAGACTTCTTCAGAAAAAGTCTCACACAAAACTAATTTAAAGTAGGTTAGAAGGAACAGCCAGTTATGAACAGAATGGAAATGCACGAGAAGGTGTCTTTCTAAAATGCTTTTTACATTCAAACAATGAATAGCTGGAAATACCTAACTACTATATTAAATCAAAAAGATTGAGAAGTATCATCATCATTCAGAGACAGTGTTCTCAACCTCAAGTGTATCCGTAACAATTTATCTAATAATTTAGGTGCAAATAAATTCCCAAGTATATAAAGTCATAATAAATACACAAATGCCTTACAGTTAGCCCTGAAAAGTTTATTTAGAAGAAAGGAGGTTAATATAACTTTCACATTAGGATATACATATGTACACGGAAAGCTTATGAGCCTCTTCATCCTCTGGCCCCAAGAACTATGATGTTTTCAAATGACCATTCCACCTTGCCCCCTATTCCCCCAAGAAAGGTGAGATGGACAAAAGATGAGAACATGGTTCCATCTTTCTAAGGCTACAACAAAATTCCAGCCTTAATCAATAAGAATTTACTCTTCTAGGTAAAAAGAAGAATTAGATTACACATGACACCGTCATATCTTGATTAAAAAAAAGTAGACCAAGCACATAGTTCAAAGATGGAGCTACATTAACATTTGAGTTCAAATAAGACTGGACCTTTGAAGTGTTAAGTAGGGATGATCTGAAGGCTGTGCATTTCATTCATGCTTCAGATCAGCTAAAAAGCACATGAACTGGACTCTTCAGTTGAAATTAAACCAGAAGATGCAGTTCAAAGGACACACCTAATGGACTCCAATTACTAATAAGAATTCAGAGACACCAGTCTGAAGAACATCCCCTTTGGGGATGCCCCATTAGTAGGCCAGTAGCCCACCGGAAAGGAGCTCCTTTAGCTGAAGAACTGGTAGGCCACAAGGTGCTTTGAAGTTTAGTAGTCATCCAAACTGAATCTCAGCCAAGATGAAGATTAAAATAAACAAGAAAACGAACATCTGGGAGAATGACCCATGCGAAACATAAGAACTACTTCATTTTAGAGCTCATGCTCTATGTATAATGGCTCTTTTTGAAAATGCTACTTGTAAAGACGATCCTCAATCGTTGCAAGAATGGATTGTGTTCATTTAACGAAGTATCTTCATTTTTAATCCTGCAGCTTGGTATGCAACATTTATTTACTGAACGTAATTCAAAGAACCTATTGAGACCAAAACTAGTTTTCCTAATAAAGTACACGTTGTATTGCACATGAATACGTATATTAATAAATAGAATACATGAGCAATAAGTCTAATAGCAGAATGCTTTGTAAATAATAATGGCATAGTGTGAAAAGTTCATAATGTATTCCTTTTTTTCCTCCTATTCCTGTTTTAAAGGAAGCAGGACTAAATTGAAAGACTACTTAAAGACTTTTAAAGGAAGGAAGACTAAACTGAAAAGTATTTGCTGATTTTGAGTATCTAGTGTTGTATGACCCAAAGCTTTTTCTTTCTTTGAGCATACAGCATATATCATCTGAACACACATAAACATAAAACACAAGATAAATTAACTTTGGCTGTAGCTAAGAAATCACAACACTTCCACAACTTTGACAATATGGCTTCATGTGAGACTCCATAAAGCAAGCATACATTAAAACCCAAACTCTAAAACCACAAGTGCTTATGCTTTAACTTTAGGAAGAACATCAGATGTTTTCTGTGGATCGTTGTTTTGATACCAATTAACCACATAATGGCTTCAGTGTGTATCAGAGCCATAGCTTTCACCACTGAACACATTCAGATACTTGAAGTTCTGCTACTATATACATCCTCAAGCATCTCGACTTCAGCTGAGTCAAGAGTACCATCCACAAGCCTAAGTGTTGTTTTTTTTGACACATAGCAGTGAATAGAACACCTTCCCCAAGAAAATCAGAGCTGAGCTCTCGGCTTTCCCCAGACTGAGGACTTAAGTTAAAATTCTCACATCCCAGAAGAGCAGTCCTGCTCCATTTCTGCTTTTACCCTAGTCATAGCATTTTCTATTCCTATAGTCAAAGATCTTTCAGTACTCAGTGAGGTATTTAAGATTTATACTGAAGATACACAAGAGAGGGGATCTTCAAATTCTGATCCTTTCTCTCTGCATACATTACACATTGTTCAAGTGACAGAGGTGGTACAAGGTAAGAGTAAACGCTTGAGAGGGGAAAACCAGCAATCTTAAGAAATTAACCTTTTCAGCATTTCCTTTTTCCATCTTCAACTTGTGTGCTATACATACCAAAGTTGATTCTTAAAGCTGCATTTTGGATATAATATTAAATACTGGGTAGAAATAGTGCCAAGATATAACCCAAGAGGAAGCATTCTTCCTTCCACCTCTTTATCTTAAGTTGGAGGGAACTCTTCAACATTTCTATCAGAGCTTGTCCTGCAACCACAAAAGCTATGTTCAGCAGAAACTGGTTTGCAATAATCTACCTCAACAGCCCTGGGCAAAGGTCTATTGTTTGTCCTGTTTTTCTTTCTCAGAAAGTGTTTAGAAATCTGCATCAAGAGACTGAATTCTGAGATCTGCACAGATTCCAGAACTGAATGGTGAGTAAGTTCGTAGTCTCTTCAGAGCTCTGTCCAAGTACTAGTAGCATGCTTATGCTGTAAGTAGAAGATCAGTAATGTAAACCTTCCAATATTATATATAACAAAATCTAAAACTCCCAAATCAATAAAAAAAATAAGCCTAACAAGTGAAGGGAAACACACTCAAAACTGAATTGGAAGTCAGGAAGCATTAAAAACAGATTTAAACATAAGCCAGTAGAGAAAGGAGATGGTGTGATCAGTAAGTAAGGTAACTAGATTATGTGTAATCAGAAGTGCAAGAGTTTAGAATTAAGAAAATACAGCTAGCAAATCCCCCAAGTCTCTCTCCAGTACATCAGGTAACAAAGCATGAACTACAGTTACAACTGTACTACTCACCCTACTTATGAAGCACTTTCAGCATAATCACTAGACCAAAAACTGAGTCATTTGTCCCACTCCCCTGCTACCACAACCATCTTTTTATCCTACCCTGGGGGGAATGAGGGTTTGTGTCTGTACTATACTCTTAAGTCAAGGAGACAAAAAAAAAGCAAGTTTTTCAATGTTATTCTTCCCTGCAAGGTTTTCTATATCAATCAGTTAATCAGTCTAGATTCAGAGTGTGAAAAGGAAGTTGTTTGATATTCTAAGTTGTAAAGGAAGTTAGACTTCTACAAAAAAGGAGAAAAACAACAACAAAAAAGGCAACCTAAAATGAAGTGTCCTAAAATAAATGGGGCAAACTGTACTGCCTTTTCAAAGCTGGAGTTTCTCAACCAACCATCTCCATCTAGTGGGATCAACAATGCTTGTAATTGCAGAATTTTCCAGCTCACAGCAGAATAATTTTCTCTTTACAGAAATATTTTTTCTTTGTTTCTGTAGTTTTTATCTACAAAAATCCACTGACCATCTCTTGGTAGTTTAATTGGAAACAGCATAGATGTTTTCCCAAGTGAAGGAATTGGCTATCTTGCAAAAGATTAGAAATAGTCATATATCTATAGCTTTTATTGTAAAGTAACAGCCCAGTATCTGCAAATCCTGAACATAGTTCAATAAAATATCTATTTTCAATGTAAGACCAAAGCCCTGCAAGTTATTGGAAGATGTACTATATATCAATTTATCTGATGAGCATGACCTTATAAAACACCCTTACCAAGGATGGCTCAGGCTGAACCAGAAATAAACAGAGAGAAAAAAAAGAGTTATAACCAATTATATTAATCATTCAGTATAAAAACTTGGTATGGAAAAATAGGTTAATTCAATTTACCTTTAGTTTATCTGGTGAGGTGTATGGAGCTTCAGGGGCATAAATTCTGAAAATATCTGCAAGACAACAAGCTACCAGCAAACGTACATCTTTATCAGGATGCTTGAGGAAAAAATCTGAAGCAAGGTGTAAAGCAAGATTTAGATAGAGCTCCTTTTCTTCTTCAGAGTCCTGGTCCATATCCATGAAAGTTTTCACAACCATCTATCAAGAAAAAAAAAGACCTCAATACACAGAATTAAGAATTATATTTGTGCAATATCTATCAGAAGCAATGCAGTAGTACGTGTTATAAGTACAGGTAGCAAACCAATGCTTTATTTTTCAGGGTGTGAGAAGGAAATAGTCAAGTTTTCTGTCAATTGTCGTAATGCACAGTCTCAGCAGAGTTACTGAAAGCCTGGCAGTAGGCCTTCATATATCTTCTAGAGAAAACCACATCATCAAGTTGACGAAAAGTCAAAAAAATACAGAAGTATTCCCTGAAAAGTTTAGAAAACAGCAAAACCTTATTCAAAAGGTGTATTTCTTCCTGAAGCATTTAGAGTTCCAATTTATTTTTTCCCCTTTATCATCTTTCAGCCTTACGTGTTGCTCTTTTTTTATACTACTGCTTCTGAAGAAAAGTTTGGCCCCTGTGCAACACATAACAGAAGCAGAGCGCACAATTTCAGCAGAAGCAAATACAAGACCAGTACTTCCTAGCATCACACACATTGTCCAGCAGGATTAAAAAGCTAATTAGTATTATTAGGGTCCAGTAGGCTGTATGGAAGGAGGGGGGGGATGGGAAGGAATCCACACCACAGACTAATTTTCTCTGTAAATACAACAAAAGCAGAAATAGTGGGAAAAACATGATTAATAAGTGCTAGCTAGTGAGAATTTTTAGATATAAAAATTTAATAAAATAAATAACTGTTTGGAGGAAAGAAAGCTATTGATAAAACAAAGTAACTATGTTTTTCTCCACTTTCTTATTTGAATCCTAGAGGAAGAGTTATTTTAAGTTATTAACTCATTCAAATTATCAGAATGGCAATAAAAACTTATGCAGAGAAGATCAGTAATTTATGCACACACAATTTCCATTGAGAGAAAAATGAAATCTTCCCAAGTCACACACGAGATGAACTATGAGGTGCACTGTTGCTCTCACACACTATTAAAATCATTTTAAAAACAGAAAAAAGAACTGTGTTCATTTCTATGAGAAGTAATTAATAAATATTCAGGTGTCACAAGAGTTCTTGCAACAAATATAGATTTTATCTACTCTAGGAATGAAAAGTGTCTTTCTTCCTTACAACATGAAATTACATGCTGGTCAGAACAAAATTAGTTTTGTTCTGTTGCAGCGCTTAAGGAAAAACAAAGAGAAACAAGCCAGTTCCCCTAGCATACTTTCCTATTTTCTAGCAAAACAATAGGTTAGAGAATTCCTGAGCATGAAATTGTACCCAGGCCACCATGATTAATACTCCTGGAGCTTCATCTTCCAAATGTGGCCTGTATTTCTTAACCTATTCAATTTTTCTGGCTCCTACACTCTCCTACAGTAATAAGCTTCACAATTTAATTTCATATAACTTATGGGAAAGTATGTTATGAGACCGCTGGTCTAAAAATTAATGTATTTCATGCCACGATCCTTTAGCTCCTGTGTATCAAGAGAAGTTGTTGAAAAAAAATGCTCTCTTCACACTATTTCGCTATTTCCAGAACATTTATCACCTTCTTTCTTTCTGTCTCTAGTGCTAATCCCTAGCTCTGAGCATTTATTGTCTTTCTCCTCTCAAAATCCACTGTAACTTGGAGATGGCATTGATCACAAATGCATACAATTTGCAAGGTGACCTATACTAATAGAGAAATTCACTATGCGTATTTTAATTTTATCCTCAGACTTCCCAATACTTTGTGTTTATATAAATGGATTGTCTTTACTTAAGAAATAAACTAGCTGCTTGTACTAATTACAAGATCCACAAAAAAAAGTGCTTCTTCCCTAATAGTTATGTGAATTCAGCAGTCAGGGAAATAAGGAGGACAATAGTTCACTTCATTATTTTCCTCAGCACCTGCAACTGTGTTTATACTGTAGATGTATATACTTGTAGTGTCCCCGGTAGCCTGGATCACCTAGTCCTCCGTGAAGGAGCACTGCATGGTTCTGACCGCATACCTATGAATGCACAGCCACAGCGAACAGCTGGACAAGAAACACAAGACATCGCGCAAAGTACACTTAACCTGCAAGACAGATGAAGATGACAGAATACAAGGACTAGACGTAATAGAAAAAGCATCAGAAAGAGCGGTATGCATTTCCATGAGCTGAAAAAAACGGTAGCGCTAACAAATTGTTTCATCTGTGAGTGACTCCTAGCAAAAGAAACAATAAATGTTTTCTATTCAAGATCACAGAATGCACCATACCAACTATCAACTCAATTCCCAAAACACAAAGATTAACAGGGGGGAGGGAGGAAGGAATCCTTGTATCTGGGAGAGTTTATTGTTCTGTTTTTGTTTGTTTTCTTTTCCCCATTCAAGCAACTTAATACTACTTCTTAAGAAAGCAAACTCCAAGTTAAACTTTTCAAGCTCTTAGGATACATAAGGTCCCTCTCCCAGCTCTGTTCCCTCCTGCTTCCCAGGGCAAGCCAAGAGGCAGGCTTCCCCTCTGCACACTACTAAGGAGCCTTCCTTTCTAGGAGAGTACTTGGGTAGATAAAGAACTGTAGCAACATAATTATCCCCTGAATCTCTCCATGCTTCCTCTAGAGTGGGGCCAAAGAAACTGGTCAAGAAATTCAGAAGACAAAAAAAATGAGTAGTATAATCAAACACTTTTACAGTCTTTATGACAGAGACTAAAATAATGTGAATAAAGTAGGTTTTAAAGTCAACCTTGTAAGGAGCACAAATGTCTAAAATGAATATATTCTCATGCATCCATTTTTTTTCTACTATTAAGACTCTTTCATGTTGTCAAGTATTTTCAACTCTAAAAGCACAGACATACTATAGGAGCTGAAATAAAAATTAAGGAAGTATTTGAAATTATGTTATTTCCACTTGCATTTTTTTAATCTCATTTAAATACTTTTTGAAAATCCACTTCAAGTAAGTGGTTGAACAGAAGGCACAATAGCCAAAAAGTTCCTTCTTCTGAGTATAGAAAATGTTTTGTCATAAAGCCCAAGAGAAAAAAATAATCCTTTCAGACAAGAACTACCGTAATAGGATCACTGAATGCTTTATACAAGAAATGTCAGTCTGCCACTAGTAGCATCGTTACTAACCTTTAGTCTTCTCACCATCTCTTCTTTAGATATTTTATCAGAGATTTCTTTGACTCCTGGAGGATATGTGATTTTTCCATCGTTGGCTCTCGTCTTGGAATGAGCCATGATTTCACAATTTTAAAACTGTGGGGAAAAAAAAGAAAAAGAAGTCAATGTTGTTTAGCTAGTTTATGTTTACCTTCTCTGTTCTGCTTTTATGAGCAATTACATAAATTCAAAGGGTCAAAAATCTCTCCCAGAACCACACAGACAAGAAAACATACAAAGAATAAAAATGGACAAAATACGTATTCTTGGGGTTTACTAATCAATATTGTGGATGGTAGGAATAGTTTTGATATTCAGGTACACTGTCCTACCATACAATAAAGCTTCCCAGAAATACACAAATGAAAAGCCAAAAATCCTCGTTACTGAATGTATTTGATCTTCACACTTTGAGATGAGAGCATGGAGCTTCTATCTCATCATATGAACTGTTACCACCCCTTGTTAACAATAAACCCTAGCTACCTAGATTCTTATACTTTCTGAAAACAGGCATCTGAAGCAGACTTCGTTTTCCAAACAATTGAATAGAGTATTATCAAATCAAATATCTAAATAGCAGCACTTTTGAAGAGTTACACATCACTGATTTTCATTTGTGATGCATAATTGGGCAACACAGTATTTTTGAAAAAGTTTTATTCCACCCTAAATACAGCAAGAATAACCCTGATGAGTAGCAGATAAGAAAGCAGTAGGTACCAGAAGAGAGCATGCCAACCGACAGTCATTCCTCTGTCCCATAAAACCAAATTTTTAAACAAATGAGTACAGACAAGCAACAATATCTTCTTCCTAAATTCCAACTACAGATCGAACTCAACTACTCGATTTCTCAGTCCCTTTAAACTGATGTAAGTAAAAGCTGCCCCCTAACTCACCCTAAGCTATACAAAATTCTGCTGCAGGAGGAGGAGGATGTGCATTATTCTTCTACTTAAAAAAGCTGAAATTAATAGAATACAGATAACAGTGAATAAAACTAGATGGCACATGCTGGGCTAAGTAGGATTTTAGAAAGACTGTACAATGGCAGCTTTTCTTCACTGCTGCCTTGCCTTCCCACACGCCACCCCCCATTTTATAAGTCTGTAACACTTCCTCCCAGTGTTCACCTTCCTGAACTTTACATTCCAAGTCAGGCATTTCTTTTTGTACTGACCTCCTATATAAGGAGCTACATCAAAATTAGAACTTGCCAGAAGTCACGGAATCATAGTAGGGTTTAGCTCAGCAGGGACCCCTGGAGGCCCCTGGTGCCAGCCCTGCCCAAGCAGGGACACCCAGAGCAGGCTGCCCAGGACCATGTCCAGGCAGCTTTTGGAGATCTCCAAGGAGGAGACCCCACAGCCTCTCTGGGCAAATATAAGAACAGAAACGAGACTGACCAGAATCTACAAAGAGAGATGGGAGAGAAGCACGTTCCATTGTAGGGCGGCGTAACCTGCCATGATAATGACTTATTCACCTAAACCAAGGTCATTCTACACTGAAGAAATATAGGAACATGAAACACACTCGCCCACCCATCCCCAAAAATACCAATGCATTTTGTATTTTTCAGTTCACATTTCATGACGGGAATATAAAGTACAGATTTTGCTTAACCTTTACTAGCCTTTTACAAAACAGAAAGTTTTTAAAAAAAACTTAAATATCAATGTTAAATGAAATAAAATATCAATGTTAAACTTAAATATCAATGTTAAAGAACACATACAGTACAACATCTTTATTTTAGGAAGTGGGGAAAAAATAAGAAGAATGAACAAGATCAGCCAAATTCACCAGAAAGTTAACAGTCTCACAAATATTTCTTAAAAACTAAGTATGAAAAAGACTGCCCTAAATTCGTCCATAATCCAATTTTTATTACTGAAACAAGGTAATATAAGGCTGAAACTAAAGCTAACAATTCAAATTTCTTTTTGTCATTTCAGACATCAGGGTACATTATTTGACTATAATAATCAGGGACAACAAGTGTCTTTTAGTATGATTGGTCTTTAACAATTCACCATGAGGTTTTTTTTTCATCCTTGACTTGGACAAAGCCACTGAACTCCCTTCACACATCATCTATTATGTATGCCACACACAAGAATGTCACCTCGTTTTTCAACATGCAAACTAAAGTCACTTCAACAGGCATGGTATGTCATGCAATTCAACAGCTACACAACAGCCAACCGTTGTCATCTTCTCTGTACTTACACACAGCTGCTGAACTGAGCACTACATGCAGTTGTAGTAAAAACAGATAGTGAGAAAGTTGGGGGAGGAACAAAACTCAATGAAGTAACTTATCCTAATACTCCCAGGAAAACAATGCCACCTCGATACCTGTTAATTTCTTAATACGCTGTCATGACAGTGACTCTGGAATTCCTCAAAAACACACACAGGATGGATCTAGGTTCACTCTTCTTCCTGTTTGATGTAGATCCACCATTACAGCTTCCTGATGGGATGCTGCTATGTACCATACATACATTCGTTCTCACATTCTCACCTGGGAATGCTGCAAGAATACATCCAACACTTTGCTGGACCAGCCACCTCACCTACTCCATACAATAAGCCTAATTCATTTTGAAAAGCACGTGACAAGCATCAGAGCTAAATCAAGGGAAAGAAGAGGAATTAAAGGAATTGGGGATCAAAACTCTCCTTCCAGCAGCAGACAGCTGTCAGATAAGATCAGTTGCAGCTGACACTTGATTAGAATATGGTGATATAGTCCCATTCAGAGCACATTATGAAACAATTTGGAAACAAACTTGTACATTATAGTCAAAGATGAACTGTTCAGATGATGTCCTACTGATATGCAAACAAGCTTCTAAACTTGACTGGTATCCAAGGTCTAGATTTGAAATTGAACATGTGTATTGGGTTTAGATGGCTAGGTTTCGCTAGCAGAGACTGCAGGGGTAGCCTCTGTGAGGAGAGCCCAAGGCTGCCCTTATGTTGGACAGTGCCAGCTCCAGCCAGCTCCTAAATGGACCTGCCGCTGGCCAAAGCTGAGCCAGTGAGCAATGCAGGTTGGGCCTCTGGGAGCAGATTTAAGAAAGGCAAAAAAAATAAAAAAAATAATAATAAAAAAAAAAATGCTGTGTAACAGCAGGGTGGGGAAGAGAAGAGAAGCCCCAAAGGTCAGTGCAGCAGGAGGGCAGGAGGTGCTCCAGGCACTCAGCACAGGTTCCCCTGCGGCCTGTGGAGAGGCCCCTGGTGGAGCAGGCTGTCCCCCTGCAGCCCATGGGTCCCACACGGAGCAGATCTCCACGCTGCAGCCCGTGGAGGAGCCCCTGGTGGAGCAGGTGGATGTGGCCTGGAGGAAGCTGCAGCCCATGGAGAGCAGGCTTCTGACAGGAATTGCCACCACTGGGGTCCTGTGCTGGTGCAGCCTGTTCCTGAAGGTCTGAGCCCCATGGAAAGGGCCCAGGCTGGAGCAGTTCAGGAAGCACCACAGCCTGTGAGAAGGACCAACGCTGGGGCAAATGAAAAAGTGAGGAGTGGCAGAGATGAAGCATTACGAACGGACCACAACCCCCATTCTCCATCTCTCTTGTGCCTCTGGGTGAGTTGGAGGAAGCAGAAACGAGGAGGAAGAGTCAGGAATGAAGGAGTGAAGCTGAGCCTGAAAGAAGAGGGTGTAGGGGGAGGAAGGTGTTTTTAGTTATGGCTGTTTCTTACAATCCTGGCCTATTGTTAATCGGCAAAAAGGTAATCTTCCCCAAGTGGTGGGCAGCCAGCCAAGATCAACCCACCACAACACCTAGAAAGTGATTACTGGAAAGATTTTTTCCTCCTCATGAAATACAAATTTAATGGGAAATTAACAAAATTGATCATTCTGTTTCATCAGGAGGAATGGTCAGAAGGTTTTTTTTTCCGATTAAGAACTACTTGGACAGATTCGCCCCGCCCACTGAACAGACTCCAGAATTAACAAACTCAGGACCTAGACCCGGGCAGGGTAGCACAGCCTTCTGCAGCACCAGTCTGCATCAGGTTGGAGCTGCACTTCCCCCTGCAACCTTATAATGTATTTTATGAATTTCAAGATGCAGGAGTTGGATTTTTGGTAGGAATACACTTAATATGGGTGCTAGGCCAGACATAAGTTTTATTTATGCTTCATTTTTCTATAGCAAATATAAAAGTTAACAAGTCTACATATGAAGTACCTAACATATCCCTCTCAAAAGTACAGGAAACACTAAAGAGGACACAATTTTCCACAAAATTAATACATCTAATCAGAAAGGACCATGAATTAACTTTAACAGATTCAGCAAAACAGCCTATTACTGAGGCCGTAATGGACAAAGAATAATAAACCTTTTAAAGTTCCCGTGTAATTAAAATTTGCAGCTCTCTTCTGAATGTTTTTCAGGATTAATGTTAAGCTTTACTGAACATTTTTCATTTAAAGGAAATAGAAAAAATAAAACCTATCATTCAACATGAGAAAATTCACTGCTAAACTACCCCCTTATACAACAGTTGTCACTTGAACTATTATCTAAATAAAATGGAATTAGCTTGTTACATCCCACTGCTAGGAACTGCTGTTCTTCCGGACTGCCGATATAGCTGTGCATACCTAGCTCTGTCAAAATAATCTGTCTTGAATACTTAATAGGATCTAGGATTTTTCTGGTTGCTTGTAACCTGATTCTATCCAAATAAAAGTCTCAGTAACTTCACATACCAATTATGCCAGCTGTTCCAGTTAACCTCTGTCAGGGAAGAAGACAGTGACAGCTAAGAACTGCAGCCTCCAGTTCAGCTGCATCTAGAACATGTTTGAGCATGAAAATCCATAAGCCAAATGAGGTGATCCACTGATTTAATTTCAGGTTTCATTTTTTATTTTTTTTTTTAAGATACACTGCATTGTATTATACGCTGGAATATACTGGAAGATGACAAACATTCTGAAAGACAACAAGAAAATTTCTTTGAGATTGAGATTCAACACAACAGCTTCAGCCAACAGTTGGGTTTTGTGTTTTTTTTTAATAACTTAGGCTTTAAAAGTTATTCACGATGTTTTCAAAACAACAGCATTACTCCACGCATACAATCAGAAGGCAAAGAAAAAAGGGAATGGAATGGAGTACTCAAAACAGCACCTTTTTATAAGGATAGATAACACTTAAGGCCCAGAAATCTTTCGCAGCAGCCAGAATGTATGCTTATCCTGACCGATCAAGATGCGTGTCATATACCAGCAGAAACAACAACAAAAAAAAGCAGATAAATATAGAAAGAAAATTCAATAAATATATGATAGACAAATGCTAACCTTAATATGTAAAGCCTGATTGAATCATGATTTTTATTCTTGGCTATGTTAAGCATTATTATAAGCTAAGTCAAGTCTTGGAAAACTACTTTACAATGAAAACAAACATATTCTAAATAAATCTAGCACTAAAAATATGAATTACGTTCCTTGTACAGAAGGAGATAGTTCAGTAGGAGTTAAGATGTCTGGGCACTGCTTCTTTCAGAGAAGCACCACTTGAAATATAACTTGGAAGACTTGAAATGGGGAACCAAGAGCATGGATATGTGTTAAAGAGGCTGAATTTTAAAAGTGAATTTCCCAGGTGGAGGATGGAAGAAACAAGTATAAGAAAAGAAACAGAAAAGACAAAGTAAATACTCTTTGTACAATGATAACAGGAAAATTAAAGCAAGGAATAAGCAACAAAAACAGAAGTTGCACTTATTGGACATTAAAACAGGATGGATTGAAGTCGTCCAATTCCTGTGGAAAATAAGTTAAAATTAAAAGAACACACTTAATGCAAAATTATAAAAAACAGCCAGAGCATGGACACAGAACAATTCATTACTCTAAACAGAATGAATTAATGACATTGCTAGTTAATAAATTTGGCAGTGTTAATAGCAACATTGCCAAAATTTGGTCAAATTTAAACAACTGGAACACAAATACATAGCTCTGTACTTAATTAGCAGGACTGAATAGTTACTCAGTTACAGCTGAGCAAGTTTACTGGCCATGACATTAAATATTAAAAGATTTGATATTCAGATGGTTTCTATATAGTATTTAATTCTTTATCAATAGTATAATTACACAACCTCTAATTGGTCAACAGTACAAAATACAGCTTACACATATGCAAATAAAACTTGGATTGACATCTTGTATATTAAGCACCTATTCTATTTCATTAATAGGTCAATAAATGTCACTGCAGAATGTTAAGTCACTGATCTAAAAGGAGGAGTTAAACCACACCATTTAACTGTATTTGGTTTGGATGACAGTTCACACTGCCTATGGTGATTTAATTAATTGTGCTAATCATTAAATAAATTATGTCTTAACATACATGAGGTCACGTGTCAACATTTTTTTCCAGAGATCCATACATGTGTCTTAATCTTCATCTTTCAAGTATTTTTGAAAGAGTCTTTTCCAAGAGATGAAGTGAACAAATCAATTCTTAAGTTCCTTAGAAGTCTGTCTACTGCCTTACTATTCCTTCCTCTTAAAATCCAGAATGCAAACATAAGGGTCTATAAGGTCACCAACTTTACAAACTTTCACTGAACATATATAGAGTTACTTCTCAAGACCAGCATTTTTAAGTTACGTATGGAAAATTTTAGAAATTTTACACAAGTTTGACCTATACAGATGCTTATACTTTTAATTCTATGCTTACAAGACATTTTACAATGAACTGCTGGGCTGCACCTTGGTCAGGGCAATCCAAGACATGCTTACAGACTGGGAGAAGAATTCACTGACAGCATCCCCACAGAGAAGGACTTGGGGGTTCTGCTGGATGAAGAGCTCGACATGAGCCAGCAGTGATCACTTGCAGCCCAGAAGGCCAACTGTGTCCTGGGCTGCACCAACAGAGGGGTGGGCAGCAGGGGAGGGAGGGGATTGTGCCCCTCTGCTCTGCCCTCACGAGGCCCCACCTGGAGTGCTTCGTCCAGGGCTGGGACCCCCAGCACAAGAAGGACGTTGGGCTGTTAGAGTGGGTCCAGAGGAGGGCCACAGAGATGATCAAAAGGCTGGAGCTCCTCTCCTATGGAGAAAGGCTGAGAGAGCTGGGAATGTTCAGCCTGGAGAAGGCTCTGGGGAGACCTCATTGTGGCCTTTCAATACCTAAAGGGGTTTTATGAAAAAAGATGGAGTAGGACTCTTTACTCAGCCAGATAACGACAGGACAAGGGGGAATGGTCTTAAACTAAGAGGATAGATTTAGGTAAGACATTAGGAGGAAATTCTTCACTGTATAGGTAGTGAGGCACTAGAACAGGCTGCCCAGAGAAGCTGTGGATGTCCCATCTCTGGAGGTGTTCAAGGCCAGGTTGGATAGGGACTTGGCCAACCTGATCTAGTGGGAGGTGCCCCTGTCCATGGCAGTGGGTTGGAGTTAGATCATCTTTTTAAAGTCCCTTCCAACCCAAGCCATTCTATGATTTCATGACAACACACTTGCATGTCCACAGAACTACTCTAAGTGTAAGCAAATTTACCAAATTGCTAGCATGGAAGAAAGTTGCATGTGGAGAGCTTTAAAAATCTGTGTTTACACGGTGCATGTCACTCCAACAAGAAGAAATGTTGTACAAGTACTCACCAACCTGTTCTCCACAATCTAATAGTACGGTCAGTGGCCTCTGTCCCTTTCTCACCCTTCAACCAACATGACAGAAATGGTTTAGAAGCAAGTGCTAAGAATATATTCCCTAAATTGTCTCAGGGAATACTGTGGGGAAGTCAAAACTTTTTCATCTCTTAACAAGGAGGTCACTCTGAAGCTCAGTTTCTCTGTTAGCATGCTGCTTGTCATTTCTTTGTATTATTTCTCTGGTTTTGTACCCTCAGTAGGTAAGATCCATGTCTGAAAACAGAAGTCACTGCGAATGCTTTAAGGGCACTAGCTTTGTTTCAGCAGTACAGCGGGCATGAAGAAATTCGTCAAGCTGTAATTTACACAGAAGATACAAGGTATTCACAAGAGAGAAGTCTGCAACATGCAGAAGTGGAAGAGGACATCTTTCTACTTCAACAGGGTTATTAATAAAACACAAATTTAATGATTTAAACCATTTACAGAAAAATTTTATATCCTGTTAAATTCCTGCTGCGTAGAGCTGATTGACAACAATTGATCAAGGTGAGAAGTGACTTAGGTGGTAGGCACTTTCATTATGTAAGTGCCACTAAATTAAAGCTATTTCCATAATAAATCTACTACAAAGGAGGTGTAAGTCTGCTACAAAAAGGTACTCCAGGCTGAAACTTGGCCGTTTCTATTATACTCAGCAGATGAAAAGAAAACTTTAGTGTTGAATCAAGTATGCTCATGAAAACCTGCCTAAGTTTTCACACTGATTCAGGTATGTCTAGGTGAAAACATTCCATTCTCTTTCACAAATATTATTTTGTTTACTTTTTCGTAATGGAGAACATCAAGATGCTAGTATTACTCACAGTAGGAAGATAACGTCAGCTTCTGATTTCTGCAACGCAGCACTATACATAGCAAGGACCGACACAGGAAGATTTTACAGAAATCGCTAATTAAAGTTCTTCTAGACGAAGAACCACATTGTAAGGCAAGAGTTACGCTCTCAGCCAGGAAAAGGATAGGAGAAATACCAAGTTTTACTATGGAAGACTCATTAATAGCGATCCTTTGACAGCTAATACTAAGTGATAATGCCTGTTTAAAATAGGGAAAACCACATTTTTTTCAACACTACATTAGAAAACACCATGAAGCGCGTCAAGCATCTTTATCCACAAAGTGTTTACTTAATAAGTTAATAATGAAAAGATGTGCAGGTAATAACTGCAAGAGGAGGAACTTCCATAAAGTACAGATAATTTGAAGGATTCAAGAAAAGACCTGACACACCACAATAAAGAACAAAACATACCAACTCTGGTACCAAGGCTTGTCTTAATATGCATGCCAAAAACCTGCAAACAACTTACACAGAAGGTGGCACTCCACTTTGCAACCACTGGGGAAATGGTCACAGATAACCACCAGTTTTAGGGATAACGTTTTGTAAAGTTCATTAGGTAAAGCCTCCCAAAGATTAAGTACACAATATTCAATACTGATTTATCTCAGCATAGAGCTTTCTGGTGTTGCAGGCACTTGCAGCTTCTAGAGGATACAAGAAGGAGCCAACTTGTAAATTTCAGCATTTGAAAAGTGATTAAAAGCAAAGAGTGCTTTTGTTTCTCCTTTTTAAGGCTATTTAGTAAACAGCACTTTCACTGATATAAAACCAGGTTTAAAGTAAATAAATAGAATTCACTACTGAAACAACCAAAAACTAAGGAAAAATAAAACTGTCCTCTAATTGTGGGATCTCAGCTTTCATACTTTTACCCAGGACAAAGTAAATCAATTGTAGGTATTATGATCACAATCCCTTATATTTCTGTGCATGGCTGCAGGAAAAGAAATAAGGCCATATACACTGGAAAACTAGAGCAAAAGACTCTGACAGAGAGAGAAAATGTAAAAACATAGCTAAACAAAGGAGTATCTATTAACATAAAAAAATGGAACTGTTTCGTAAAGTGGAAAAGATTGTAGGCTGATAGAATGCGTTAGCAAATAGACATCTGCAATATATTTGTCAGTTAGCCAAACACAAGGGAAAACATTTCATCTCATCGCTTGTTAGGTGGTCGTATTATGAAAGCCGAAAAATACTAAAGGTTAAAAAAGACAAGTGTGTAACAACCGGACCCTGTGGCCAGCCTCCTCTGTTCATGGTGAATACAAAGTATGTGACATTACAACAAAATAAGTGTAATCATAAAAAATGGTAGCAGTGAGAAAGAAGTGCAACAAACCGTTCCAATCGGCTTGAATTTGAATTTGCGTGGACAGGCACATGGCAGTTTTTGCCTAATCCACGTGCTTAAAACTTCCAGTGCCGTAGACAACTTGTTTTCCTCTAGAAAAATACAATTCCTTAAAGGAGTGGAAAGAAAGAATGCATAGGAGGAGCTGAAATAGGCAGGATGCCATTATACTCAAAAAATCAGGAATGTAGTTCCCACTTGAACCACTTTGGATGTTGAGGATTCTGTGAAAAGACAACACTTGTCCAGTGGGGAGGAGAAGCAGGGAGAAAGGCAGGCACAGAGCATAGGGGGAAGTTTCATTAAGCCTGAGAGAAAGACATTAAGTTTTTGACAATGACCTTTTCACCTTAACCTTCAAAGGATTAAACCTTCCTGCAAACTAAAGATCACCTCACTTAATGAGCTTACCTCAATGAGGAAAGGCTGCTAACACCTCGTTTTCTTGACAGTCCCCATTAATATACACACACACACACACGTATTTTCCGTCTTTTCAGCTTTGACAAACTTAAAATACTTAGATGACATATCCCATGTAAAGGGTTTTCAGTTGACTCTCAAATGGCTCAATCATGTCCGAGAATTAAACCAAGACAAAAAAATAAACCCAATATATCACAAATCTAGGATACAAATATGAATTCAAGACAACAGTGCTCTTTGCATACCAAAGCACATGCTTTGTTCCCCAAGAAAGCTTGACAAAGCCTCTGAAGAACTGCATGACATACTTATTCTCTACAGATGCTTGACTTTTAATGATAAAACCCACAGAGTTGTCTTTATTGATTACGTCCATGCCTTGACAATCTCTACTTCAGGATTATCTGAATAGAATTTAGGAAGGAATGCAGTCAAAAAAGTAGCTGGTGTCTACAACAAGAGCATGGTCTAAGCAACACTAAAATGAAAGTGCATATATAAAGTTAACTCAAGAGGTCAGGCCTCTTGCATCCTTCTTGCTAATGTGATGACTGCCATAAGGAAAATGAACTCACCTGCTCACATAGAACATTCAAAGTAATCAGTACTAAGCTGAAGTGAGAGTGTTTGCATAAAACACTTTCTGGAAATAGTGACGAGACTTGAGAATAACACACGGTGATATAATTATTACAAAAGACATTCAGGGAGCATTATGCAAGATCGTAAAGCTCACTAGAGAACACTGTGTGTACTGTTGGTGAATGAAGACTCATTTCATGCATACCTCATCCTGACATATAAGCTATACTTGTAGATTTATGTCTGCTGTTATGTACATGCAATCTGTCAAACATCCATCCAATCATCAACTATCATTCCTGGTATCTAGCAGCTTAAATTGTCGATGTACTTATTCTGGACAGGAGCGATTATTATTCCAGAGTCTGCTGAGAGCAACTTCTGAAGTAATTATGGAAAATCAAAGCCATCTTGGTCACACAGAAGCCACAGAATTCAGAGGGGAGGGGGATTCAGTTAACATATTCGTTTTACAATATATATTCAATTTGAAATTCACCCAGCTTCTTTAGGGGAATGCCTCTGAGATACCCTGCCTTTTGGGTGCTGAAGAAAAATCTGACACTGATGCTCCAGATGTATTTGGACACACACCTGCAGTCCTGTTCACATCCCCAGAAGATGGAGAGTGTAATTCAGTGAAATCTCAGCATCAGTGGAAACCATAAACCAAAGTGTTCTGAACACCTTTTGGCATTTCAGACATAGGGAACCAACAGCAAGACCAGCTGCAGGGTAAGTAAGGCTGCTTCCATTCTACCACATGAAACTATCACACACCAACATTACCCATACAGGTAGTTTTCAAAAAGGTAAAAAATGTTCACATCATCCTGTCTGCACTTCTCAGCTCCACAATATGAAATTTCACAAGCGACGAAATTTGTCCCTGCGAACCTCATCATGAACTGCCATTGCACCAGGGTATAGAGTTCCGAGCGGAAAAATCGAAACAAAACACTTCAGCTCCTCTGTCAAGAAAGCCACATGCACACATCTGGAAGACCAAAACTACCCTGTGTCACAGTTGCTCAGGATATATGACAAAACTTGAGCTGGCAAACAATATCCCATAAGTATGTAATAACAAGAGATGATTTTGTCAACACTTGGAGACAACGAATGGTTGCATTTAATAAAAAGACAAGCAGTACATAAATAAATCCTATGTTTTGAAAGGTCCAAACTGAAAACAGATTTATACAAATCCAACATAGTGGTCATGGGCAAAATTAATGCCAAAGGCACAAAACAACCCAGAATTTTGGACTGTTTTGCCCCTTGTTTTTAGTGCAAGAAGTTTTCCCATTACAAAGTAACTTCAATCCATTGCTTTCTCTAAGGTGTAAGAAATAATCATAACCCCCAGGAAACAGGAGTTACACCACAAAGACTAGGACGTACAGAAATAAGGCCCAAGAATGAGCTAAACGAAGATCACCATCGTAAAAAAAAATAAAAAATGCACTTTATTAGCTAGAAATGAAAAAAAAAAGTACTATTGTATAGTAATGACTAGGTATCAAGATGATATTGAAATAACCTAAAAAGACAGCTGAATACCCATTTTCAAAGTAATGACAGGTAAAACTTCATTTCCCTGGCAATCAGTAACAGCTTTTATTCGATCAGATGTTACTCTCTATGCCAAGAGCCTCTATTTTCAAACCAAAGCAACTACACTGACACTACCTTAAAATTCATGAACCAGTGTGGTACGCAAAGTTCTCTGAAGGTATTTAAAGATTAAGGTGTAGTACAGCAGCAGATTAAGTAACAGCACTGCCTTTATTTTCTTGTAATAATGAAGAGGGGAAAAATAAATTAGTGCATCTGCATTGGCAGTACAGCAACAACATTTCTGAGAGTTTAGGAAAAAAACTGCACCCTAAAGAAAGAATTTTAAATACAGGGATAAGTGTCAGTTGTACGGACATCATATGCTGGGATAATGTCTTTGATCGGTCTGTGATAAAACACTTGGTATTTTTTCTTACACTTAAAATCATTTATTATGTGCACATTACATTGGATTGCACAGTTAGCGCTGAGATGGGTCAGATTTTCTTTCAGTAAAACACTGAAAGAGTAGAGGAACTGAAACATTTTTAAGTAAAAGGACAACATTTGAGCCCCAAACAAGAAATATCTGCTACAAGCCTGAAAGAAAACCTGCTGTAGGTGAAAGAGCAATAAAGGGGAGGAAGCAGGCTGCCCCAGTACAATTAGACACCAGTACTATGCAACCACACCATGTAGCTAAGACAGATTTTGAAGTACTGGCACAAACTTGCTTGGAAAACCACACAGAGTGACCAGCACCTATAGTTGGGATAATTCAAATGGGAAAAAAGTGCCAACAAAAACTATTACCTCGGGAGAGCATATGAAAAGAAGAGATGAGACAGTCAAAGGGATAAGCAGAAGAGAGGCAGAAAACACTGTGAATACCAGAAATAGTGGAAGACACCCCCACCCCACCCCACAACCAAACACGACAGCTCAAAGATAAATAGAAATAGTTGAGACAACTCAGAAAAAAAAAAATGATCATTAGAAAAAGGCTTTTTTTTAAACTAAAGTTTTGGGTCCAGTTTCTGATTGATAATCAAAGCTAAACATCCTAATCAAGTCTGACAGAACTCCCTCAGCGTACAAAGGAGATGAGCACCTTGCGGGTCTAGGCTACGCGATTTTGCATTTGAAAAAGCAAGCCTTTCACTGTGTAAAATATTTCTTCTACCAAAACTACTGAACATATTGAAACAAAATTCTTAAACTGGTACCCCCAGAAACAAGGAAAGTACTGATGTCAAAGCACCAGATCAACACCTCATAATACCATTAGTCTATGGACACAATTTTGGCACAGTCCTCCCTTAGCAGGGAAACTTCTTGAGGATGTAGTGCTTCTGTATTTCCCATCCACTCCTATGCAATATGAACAGGAACGGTTTCCTTCCCCTAACGCTTGGGAAGGAATAGGGGTGGGGGGAAGGAACAGTATTTTCCTTTACATTAATTCTATTTTCAAAACAGCATAACAAATCCAGCCATAACAGCCTCAGATATTTTGTATTACTGAGGTTATATTATTTTAGAAAGCTAATATTTATTATATTTATACAGAAGGGAAGAAAAGAAAGCATGCAAGGGTGGCGTAGATGCCACTGGGAAAATAAGGGGAACACGACAGAAAGCAGAAGACAGCTACAACAGACAGACATTACAAACAAATCAAATTGAATCCCTGTGTTGCCCCTTGGGAGGACACAGCATTTGGTATCATTTTAGTACTTCTTTGGCAAAAAATGCCTTAGAGAGCCTCACTGTTAAAGGTTTAATCCTCACAAAAATGCAAAGAATACTAGAACACTACCACAGAAGCAAAATAACATTTTGTAAAGTTATGCAGATGGGCAACAAATATCAAATTGCTTTGGTAACAAGTCAGAACTTGTAACCACATAAATAAAGTTCCCTCCCATTTCTAACTTAGTATATAACAATTATAAAAAAAAATCTAAACGCTTAGCATCCCATTACAAATGATTCCATCACAATGACTGAAAAACAAAATAATGTTAGTAGGATGGTTTGACTTGTGAAACCCAAAAGAAAGCATGGGTATTCCACTGCAAAGCCAGACATGCTAAGAAACACTGCATCCGCTCCTGTGCGATTGTGGTGGTTTTACTCGGGTGGGTGACCGAGCTCCACCACAACCGCTCTCTCACTCCCCCTCCTCAAAGAGGAACAGGGAGAAAATATGATGAAAGGGGCTCAAGGGTTGAGATAAGGACAAAGAGATCGCGCAGTAATTATTGTGACAGGCAAAACAGACTCAGCATAGGGAGATAGTAAGATTTATTGCCTATTACTAATGAGCTAGAGAAGCGAGAAACAAAGGAAAGAAACTAAAAGCACCTTCCCCCCCTCCACCCTCTTCCACCTCCTCGCCCCAAGTGGCGCAGGGGAACGGGGGAATGGGGGTTATGGTCAGTCTATAGCAATTCTTCTCTGCTGCTCCTTCTCGGTCACTCTCGTCCCCTGTGCTGTGGGGTCCCTCCCACGGGATGCAGTCCTTGCTGAACTGATCCAGCGTGGGCTGCCCACAGGCAGCAGCTCTTCAAGAACTGCTCCAGATATGGGTCCGTACCACGGGGTCCATCCCTTGGGAGCACACTGCTCCAACCTGGGTCCCCCACGACCTGGCAGTAGCTGCTGCCCACCTGCTCCTGGGTGGTCTCCTCTCCACGGGCTACAGGTCCAGCCCAGAATCTGCTCTGGCAGGGGTCTTCCACAGGCCGCAGTCTCCGTCGGTGCAGGTCCACCTGCTCCACCGTAGTCTCCTCCACGGGCTGCAGCGTGGAACCCTGCTCCACCGTGGTACTCCATGGGCTGCAGGGGGGCATCCTGCTTCACCATGGTCCTCACCACAGGCCGCAGGGGACTTCTGCTCCAGCACCTAGAACACCTCTCCCCCTCCTTCTTTGCTGGCCTTGGCGCCTGCAAGGCTGTTCCTCACTCCTCTCACTCTCCCAGCTGCTGTGTGGCGCAGCGTTTTTTTTTCCTGTCTTAAATCTGCTCTCACAGAGGTGCAAACAACATCACTTATTGGCTCAGCTCTGGTCAGCAGTGGGGCCCTTACCAAACCTGGGGCAGCTTCTAGATCCTTCTCACAGAAGCCACCCCTATGGCCCCCTGCTACCAAAACCTTGCCACATAAACCCACTACAGCAATACAAATTATGAACAAACATTTATATTGGGGCTGCATACCGTAGTACCAAAGTCACATTGAGCTGGGCATTTTATAAGTAGAAGTCTACCCAGATGGCTTACACCAGTTCAGCTACAGACCCCAGATAACTCAAACATTATTTGCTTTTCACAAAACTGTGACGGGACGGCAAGCCATAGATTGAAAAAATAATTGTGTCCCTGAAGGCAGAGGAAGAACCCATAATTTTGTTTGCAAAATGCCAATGAAATGAAGAATTACTTCAGCCAGGTGAACTAACTGCACTAGTGATGGGTTATTAAGGCCAAAGGACTAGAAGAAACTTCAAGTGACAGAGCCCAGTCATCTGCTATCATACTCAAACATACCAGTAAGATCACTTAAAAAAAAAAAGTGAACCCGAAGAATTCTGATGTTTCAATCTGCAAAGTCCAGCTTACCTTTGACATTTATCACTATGCTCAGCCAACAAATAACTCTCTTTGCCAATAATCTATTCATTCTTGTAATTTCTTTTAAGAGAATTCATCCCTATCTAACAGATTCATCCCTATCTAACTACACAGTCCTATGACTTGGGGTTTTCACAGAATCAGAATACGGCTGATAATGAAAGGGCCCCCTGGAGGCCCCTGGTGCCAGCCCTGCCCAAGCAGGGACACCCAGAGCAGGCTGCCCAGGAGATCCCCAAGGAGGAGACCCCACAGCCTCTCTGGGCAGCCTGTGCCAGGGCTCTGTCACCCGCCCAGCACAGAAGTGCTGCCTGGTGCTCAGAGGGAGCCTCCTGGGTGCCTGGCTGTGCACCCTCCCTTCAAGGATTTATTTTTATAGATGCATTTTAATCCTGGCTTTCACACAGACTGGAAAGTATATATTATTACAGCTACCTTTTTATAGCAAGATCTTAAACTCTGTAGTTTGTTTTCCTTTTTGAAATTAATCCTTAATATTCACTTATCCTTCAGTTGCAGCTCATCAGTTGCAGATCCGATGACACTGGATCACTTCCTTACAATAACTCACCCAAGAAGGACAAAAATCTACCCAGATAAGAAGCCTAAAATATATTAGCATTAACACACATACACAGAGGAGGGAAAAAACCCACAACACACACAAAAAGAAAAAAATAAACCAAAAAACACACAGAAATGGATTATGCTCTACAAATGGAAATAGTTAAGAAAATATTACATATAGGAGTATTAGATAATAGATAACTCAATAGAAACTAATCTTAATCATGTTATTAGAGGGACTTGATTGTAACAAAGGAACCAGCTTTAAAGTAATAATATATAGACCCAGCTGCTTATACCATGACTATGAGCATACAAGCAAGGTCTGACAGCTCAGGAAGTTTCCACCTATTTCTTACAGCACAAGAACTGCTCAGGCACATTCAAGGTTCCTCTCTCCTGATTCCCTCAAGTTAGAAGGTTACCATAGTTAAGGGTTGAGAGCAGCAAACCTTTCTGGTAAATCCTGTTGACAACTGCATCCATCACTAATCCACCTGTCTGCGCACTGCCAGATATTCCTGCTGCTTCAGCAGAAAAAGCTGGAGTTGTCCACACCTCACGCAGATTCTCAGCTCAAGAGCAGGGAGCAGGCTGTCCGAAGTTGTTAAGACAAAAAACTCAGTTTAATATGGAAACAGCTGAGGTGTGGACACGTTTACTTTTATGAATTCTATTGCAGGGACCAACAACCTGCTTCAGACAAATGGAGCAGAAAGCTTAGGGGTCACAGGGAAGGCATTAACTGAGAACCAAAGTTGCCATGAAGGAAAAAAAAACAGTAACAAAAAGAAACATCCACACACCACAGTTTAGTAACCTCAAGGCCTGAAGTCTAAGAGTCGTTAAACAACGTAAGAGGAAGTAGGATTTACTTGGACAGTGAAGGATTAATCAGAAGCCTGAATAGGTATCAGGACAAACTAGATGGGGAAGTCAAGAGAGACGCCTAAGCAGAAAGATCAACTGTAGGGGAGAAAATAATCATAAAAAAAATAAACAAAAGAAATATCCCGTAGAACTTGAACTTTTCCAGGACCTTCTGTGGAGTCATGATGTGTTATGCTGCTCTTCTACCAACAACAAATATTTGCAAGAATCCACTGAAAAGCACTCATATCTCCTTCCACTTAACGCCGGTTAACAAAGTATAACTCATCACTGCTAATAGCATTTCATTAATTTAATTAGTAGTAGCTACATGTAGCTAAAGGTTACAACCTAATGACTCAGAAGAGCACATCCATACAATAGATTTGTTTACTGAGTTTGCTTCGAAAGGAACAAGAGTCAGATAATAGAACAGCACATCTGCAAAATCAGTTATTAGGAGTTAAGAAATATCAGAATCAAGTACTAAAAGAAATACTTAAATGAAGGATGATTTACCTGACCCCTCACTATCTTTTTCCACCACAGGACTTCCCTCTCAGCCACAGCAAAGAAGTTGCTCAACTTTTCTCCTTGTTCTTTAACGCATGTCCCATATTAAACCATGCTCAGAAGAGACTCAATTTGCTACATGAGACCAACCAGCATAACGTGTGGCATAAAAGTTACCTTATTTTCACAGCACTTCAATGAAATAGGTATTATTCCCATTTTATGGATGACTAACCTGAGTAACAGGCTGAAGCTTAAGAGCTGTTCACCAATTTTGCCTGCAGAGTTAAGTTTAGGGCACTGCTTTCCAAGTATGCCATCTTATCCAGCACTGTGTCTGAAAGTGGAGCTCCTGCTCAACCATGCAGAAGTAACCAGGGTCCAGAGCACACCTCCCAGGAAATCAAAATAGCAGTACCAAGTACTACAGGAAAGTTTGCTTTAAACAGACTGATCTGGCATCACAAGAAACTGACAGAAAGAAGGAAATCCAGTACTCCAATCTGACACTCAGTCACCCAAACCATTATGCTTCCCCTTCCCACAGCCCCCTGTCAATTCATTTCATGTTTCCCAGCTTTTGGAAAATATGTCAGCCAACTCTCATATGCAGCTCAAGTTCCTAAACAGTGAGTTGAAAAAATACACATATAAATCAGAACCAAGCACATGTTACATAGTCTTTTTGAGGACAAAGCTGAATTAAAACTGTTTCTTACTTTTAAAAGAAATTGAAGTTTGTTATAAGGTTTCTGTATGTAATATAAAAGACACAGGGAGCAATGACCCATTACAAAATAGAAAGTTACTCACAGATAAAGGTGCTTATATAGGACACTGTGTAAACAATCTGTTGGAAAGTTTGCTACAGGCAACATTTGTAACTTGGGGAAGACATTCAAAAGGTTTTGAGTTCTCAAAGCATGCTCACTTAAGATGAGCACACTTTCAGAAAAGTGTATATGCATGAAAGTCTCCATTCTTAATTCCCTCAATTACAGGTCCGCCTAGGAGAACTACGGACTGCATCATCTAAGCCAAGCAAAAGGAAGGGAGATGTGTCTCCTACTTGGTATCTCTCCAAAAAAACTCCTTCACAAGTCTTCTGAAAGGTGGGGGGGCTTTTTCTTTCTTTCTTCCATTTCCAAAATCCAGGAAAGCAAAATGTTATGGCCTTATTCTAAGGCGTTATTCTTAACCATTATATACCATGAATTCGGTGTCCATGACTCGTCTGTCTCCCACAGACCTTTGAAAAGCAATGGGTGGCACGTGGAGAGTGCAGACACTGTCCTACACACAGGCTACACAAACTGATGCTGCACAAGCTGTAGTCTCTTCTGCGCACTTAGTTTCTGTGCACAGGAAGTCATACAAGCTACACACAACGCCTCGCACTGAGCTGTCAAACAAAACAAGTACCCAAGACAGCATCACACCTAACAGTAAACCACCCTGCGCCTCCGTACGTTTTCTCCCTGAGAACCTTCAAATTTAAAATAGTTAGATGCAGGGAAAAAAATCATTTTTTTTTTTTAAATTAAAAAAAAAAACTATAATCTTCTGCCCACTTTTCCCAACTCATCTCTTTTTTCTTTTTTATTAAGAACAGAAACCTAACATAGGTGCTGCCAAAAAATATTTCCCAGAAATCTGATTGCCTTCACTGAAACTCTACATCGAAGTAGCAAAGCAGTGCTAACAGAAGCAAACAACCAAGCTCTGGATGGATCAAAGATTACACACACACAAAGTTCTGATGGCTTTTTGTTTTGTTTTTAAGTCTTCCTTGAGAGTAACATGTTTGCACTCAGCATGGATAACAGTTTTCTTAATTTTTTTCCCCCCATAAACACAGTATTTTTTCCCCTCACAAGATTTTCAGAATCCTTCTTCTTGATGTTGAACTGAGCTAAAAAGCGGATACACTGGGGATGCCTTGGAGAGAAGCAGAGGCTGCTTTGAAAGAAGCTGTGGACAACTAATGGGTAAATTTACACAAAAGCTGGAAAACCTCACTCAACGGTCACTAAGTGATTAACAATTACGCTTTAGCTAAATCTAGTCCTGTTTAAAAGAGCCCTGAAACATAGTTTAGGTGACTATACAATGGAAGCTATTAAGGCAATAACATTTTTTTTTTAACTAACTTTGTGTCTTTTTTTATCCCTTAAAAAGTAATGGAAGCGAAGCACCTAATTTCAGCAGAAGCAGCATCCACCAGGATGCCTAATTAAGTCAGAGGAAAAGTACGTGGAGTTTGGATTGTCTGGAATCGATCTCCGAAGAACTGGGTATAAATTAGAAAACCCCAGATGGGGTCCTGATCCCTGGTTACGGTACTACCACATAAATGGTGACAGACACAAGATGATTAGTACAAACACGTCCATCTGTTCCCAATGAGGTATGGCACACTTTTTTTTTTTTCCCCTTTTTAAAAAAAATATCTCTTGAAGCATATTAATACCAAAGTTGTCATCAGCTGAAATAACAAGAGCTGAAGATCAGGCAATATAGAACAAGGAATGTGCTGTACAATGTTTCCCAATGCTTGGGAGAGAATGTGAAAGAGTAAATCCACTGATGGGGACAAAGTAACAGAGGTCTTATCCCCAGAAACCACTTCAAGGACTACACACTTCCTCACACTTAAGGAAAGGCTGGGAAGCAGCATATGCAGAGATAGACAGTAATAAGTTACAAAAAGAATGGAAGGGATAACTTTGTTTTTAAGAATCAAAGTGTTAGAATATGAGTTGCATTTAATTGAATTGGTTCTAGTTAGATGTGTCATAGTAATTATTTGCAGTAATAGGATTTTATTTTTATTCTGGAATCCCAAAAAAAGTGTTCCAGATTTTTAAATAAACTACTAACCTGCTATAATAAAGTGTATTTGCATTTATATACTACACCTCTGACATACTTCACCTAAGTATAAAAAAATAAAAATCAAGTTTTCCACAAGACTAGATTCAACTGAAGATCATACCAATGGAAGTCTTAACTTAGATGTTCAAATTCCAAGGGTGTTTTTTTTTTTTTTTTAAAGCATATACTTGGTAATTCTTTTAAAGTCTGCACATTGTTCCTCCATCAGTGGTGTTCAAATAGTCCAGGAGGATACTTGGATACTTCAGATCTGGGTACATCAAGACAACACTTCCCCAACAAGGCCAGTGACGCTAACACACCCTTATAAAAAAATAATAAAATTTAAAAAAAAAAAAAAGGCTTTCCTCAGTCTTCCCTTACCAACAAGTTCCAAAACTGAGAACCTCCAATATTCTCTCAGTCCTTCCAAAGATAATTTCAGGTTGCAATATGGGCATTTTATGCTATGACTGAAACCACCTCCGTTTGAGAAACTTGTTAGAAGTATGATACACTATCCTACCACTTGTCAGTAGTGGACACCACAACTACTGTTTGGTTCTTGCCTGAAGGAAAGAAGAAGAAAAGACTATCAAGAAAGAGGAAGGTATGAATTTGGGCTAAGTAGCATTAAAGGTAAAGCACATTAGAACGCAACTGGAAGGGAAAAGTAGTTCTATCATATTTTCCCCCATTTCCTGCTTTGCATGATTTTACTGTTCAGTTCCACATTTTCTTACTTATTGCTCCCACAAAAATTCTTCATGTTCAACAAGTAGCCTGTGTCACCTCCTCCAAAGTCAGGTTTAATGATAAGGCATTTAGTGCAAAACCCTTTAAATGAAGACCCCTTACTGAAAGAATCCTACACACATCCATACAACCTTTTACTGTTCGGTATGCATACAAACTGTGTGACTGAAAAAATGAGAGGACAGAAAAGTATAACCTGAGACCTGGTAGAAAGCAATGTATCCCAAAAGAAAAAGCATCTCTTTTTGTCTACGGGAGGTAATGCAGCCTCCTGCTCTAGAGCCAAAAATGGATAATGCGCAACATCACGTCCATATTTCTTTACAATACTTCTCCAAATGCTAGCACTGACTGTTGCATTTTTTTTAATATATTTTTAGTTACAGCCTAATAATGATTTAGCTGACTTGCTCAATTTAAGTCTGTAAGTAAGCTTGCTAGATACGGTCTAAAACCCATATTTATATGGCGCAAGATAAAGCAACTCAGCAGCATACAGATGTTATACACACATGATTTTCCATTTTAATTCAGCTTACTTATTTGTTTCATCAAGAACCATACAGTTCATCCAGTTTGTACACTAAGTAGTAAAGAAGTGCAAGAAAGTCACAGGCAATTAAAACTGCATAAGAACTTAAAAAAAAAAAAAACACCCCCTGCCTCACAGTAACACAGTACAGCCTTGCTTTGAGCACAGACACAAGATGTCACACAAGAACTAAACTACTTTGGCCGGTGGTGCTCGCTTTCCAGTGTGGGCGATGCACATGCTGCACACACCTCAGCTCAACTATCTTTACGTGACTGAGTATCACTCCCTGCTTTCTTTTCGGGTGCGCTCAGCATAACATAAATCCAGCTGTTTTTGCATCTTTTCACAAGAGTGCATGTAGTATCTAGAGCGTATCGTTCAAGAGGTACCAAACAAAATTGCATCAACTAAACCCTAAACTATTCCAATAGTTAGAAAGGGGAAAACCTGGAGGAATGCACGTCACCTTACCTCCTTCCTAAAAGGTGGTTTGACACCCATTTTCAGCTCTGAAGCCGCTCACATTTTAAACACTCCTATTCCCTTCCCAGCAAGGAGAAAGCAATTTCAGCCAAAGCACCTTCCCACCGAGCACAAAACAAAGAGCAACACGAAAATACTTCGGCAGTTGCGCTAAATCTGAAAGCACCGCCTAACGAAAGAATCGCCGTCCTCAGCAAGCGGTCGTGCAGGAAGCAAACCCAAAAGTCGGGATAAGGCAAAACCCCAGCTCTGGAGGAGGCGGTCTGCTGCAGTTTAATTTTCCAGGATTGTTCACCATCATTAATTGTTGATTTGTTTGGAAGCACAGATAGTGATTTATTTGCAGCGGGATGAAGTTACAGACCTAGATTCCTGACCAGAGGCTCTCAACGTAAACAATGCATACCCTATAAATTAACCATTCTCCATCTGGCAATTCGGATGTAAAATTCATAGTTTTTCACCTAACAGGCAGCGCCACCCCCCCCCTTCCCTTTCCCTCCCGACCGCTTTCTAACAGAGCCTGATGCAAAAAGGGGGAGGGAAAAGGAGGAAAAAAAAAAAAAAGCCAGCATGAAAGAAACGGGCTGGCAGCAAGTGAGGAGCCACCGAGCCGAGGTCCTGCCGGCCTCCACCTCCCTCCCCGGGGCTGGGGATCACCTCCGAGGCAGGGGAATAGAGGGGGGGGTCCCCTCTTCCAAACCCGGGGTGCAGCCCGGGAGGGGACAAGGCCGGCTGCGAGCGAGGGGCAGGGAGGGGACAGCCCCCAGCCTCCCCCCCAGCCTCCCGGAGCCACCGGGGCTGAGCGGGAGGAAAAAAAAAAAAGGGGGGGAAGAGCAGGAACGGGGTGACCCCCCACCCCAAACCCCAAAGCAGGGGCACGGGGCACTGCGCGCCCCCCCTCCCAAAAATACCAAGGTCACCCCCCCCCCCCCGCTGTGGGGCAAATTTAATTTAATTTGCGACGGCGGCCACGGGGAGGGGGGGAGGGGAGCAGCCCCGCGGAGGGGCGAGGGGGATGGGAAGGGGGGAGCCCTCGTCGCCTCCTTCTTCCTCCCCCCCCGCTCCTCCTCCTCCTCCTCTTCCTCCTCAAGAGCTCGGTCCGAGCCGGCGCCCCCCCCCCCACCCCAGCCCCCGGGAAGGGAAAATGGAGCGGGGAGAGGGGGGGAGCGAGAAGCGGCCGCCGTGCCCGGCTCCTTACCCCGCCGCAGCCGCCTCTCGTCGCCGGTCCCAGGCGGGTCCGCTCCGCTCGGCTCCGCGCCGCCGCTCGGGGCTGGGAGAGGAGCCGCCGCCGTCGCCGCAGCCAATCGCCTGTAACCCCCTCCCCTTCCGCAGCTCGCCCCGGTCCCCCTGTCGGCTTCAAAATGGCGCCAACTGCTCGCCGCCTGCTCCAATGGCACCGCCGGGGGAGGCGAGCGGGGACAGAGCGGGGCAGCAGCGACCCCTGCCGGCTCGCAGCCGCCGCCGCAGCGCCCCGAAAAGGCGGCCCGGAGAGCCCCCGGCACCCCGCCCGGCCTCTCCCGGCCGCCTCGGTGCCGGGTGAGGGGAGCCGGGGGGGGGGAGCCGCGACCCCTTCCCCTTCTCCGGGGGTCTCCTCACGCGGCCGCCGCTTTCCAGGCGGGGAAGCCCGCGACCAACCGGCCCCGCCGCCCCCGGAAGGCGGCCGGCAGTTGCACGCCGCTGAGTGAATCCTGGCTACGAGCGAAAAGCTAATTTATTTATTTATTTATAGGGAAGACGCCCCGAGATTTCCAGGCTAGCCGAGCCCTTACTTCAGCAACCCGGCACCGACAGAGACCGGAGACCGTGAGGAGGAGATAAGGCGGCCCAAACGGAGGGACAGCTCTGCGATCTGTTGACAGATGAGCTACGGGCGGTCGCTCTGTACCATGTAAATTAGTGAAACATATCCCCCCCCCCACCACCACTCCCCAGACAACACTAACTATAAAAGGATTAGTGTAAAACTGTAAGCAATAAAGTTGCTGAGCTGTGGAAAAAAAGACCAAGAAAATAAAGTAGCAAAATCGCTCATCGAGCCCTTTGGTCTTGCTTCAATGAGTGCGAGAGTTTCGGGGGCACCCTTACAGGAAAATGTGAACAGAAAAGTGATGCAATTTCTTCTCACCGCTACAGATAAAATGCTGCCTCTGTGAACGGCACATGAGGAGAAAATAAAAGTGCATGAAGTGCTAAGATTTAAAAACCTGACTGTCCATACTCAGCAGATCTGGTGAAACACACTCAGGGCTTTGTCCATGGTGGGATACAAATGTTTAAAGAGCATGTCAGCCAAGATGTTTCAGCTAATATTTTAAATCTTTAAGTTCTCTCAAGTTTTCTGAACTTGCCAGGTCCTTGTAACCAGTTTGCCTTCTTTTCATCCAAGTTTTAATTGAAGTTAAACATCGTCATCACCAAATAAAGGATACGTAAGCCCTACCAGGATAAGTTGCCTTAACTATTACAGAAAAAAAAAAATATATATATAAAATTATAAATAAATAAATAAATAAATAAAACTGTTTTCAGGCCCCAAACCTCCCCTTGGTTATATTTCTCAGTCAATTACATTTTTGCCACTCTTCCTGACAACAGCAGCACTACTGCACAGGCATCATGGAGAGGAACGTGCCTGACCCCTTTGTGTTACCTATTATTTTGGGGAAGGATCTTGTGCTTACAGTCAAGGACGTATTTTTTTTTTTTTCATGCAAGTTGAACAAGTGCCCCACAATCCCCACTGCTGACATGTCTGTAGGTGCAAAATAAAAATGTAAAATAAAATAAAAATACCACTTTTTTTTTCTTTTTTCTTTTTTTTTTTTTTCTGCAGAGCACTTGCACGTGTGTGTGGTGGTGGTAGAAAACCAGCAGAAAAGTTCAATATTCATCCAGCTATTGAAATTGCAAAACTTTGTGTTTAACTGTGGAAGAAACTCCTGTGTTGCCATACTTTGCAAATATTTTGTTCCCCTTTATTGACGGAGGTCACACTTAGGGCTGCCAGCTCCCATCTGGATGCCTGGGGCTACGAATGCTTCGAGCAGTAAAATGAGGTGCTGCTGCCTAAGAAGGCCTCTCCCCCGTTACGGTCCGGCCTTCATTTCCAGCCAGAAATTTAAAATTTAGATCAAAACCTCGGAAACCAGCCTTTTGGAGGTTACGCTTCTCTTCCCCCGCTTCCCACCCCTCACGTTTCGGAGTGCCCCAACCGGGGTCCCCGCCTCAGCGTGCCCCGCGTTGTGGCCTCAGGAGCCGAGCTCCCGGCGCCCGGCGGCAGTACCGCGCCGGGCCCTCAGGGGGGAGCCCGCCCGGCGCCGCTTCTCCGCCGCCCCGGGTCGGCTTGCGAGCCTTCCCCCCGCCGCCCCTCCGTGCCCTGGGGCCGATTCGCCCTGAGGGCGGTGGAAGAAGCCCGGCCCCGGCCCGGTGGTGGTGGTGGTGGTGGCGGGCGGCCGCGCTGTGAGGAGGCGCAGCCATGCCGAGGTTCGGCGGCTCGGGCGGCAGGAGGCAGCGTGGGGCTGCCGCTCGCTCCTCAAACGCCGGGGAAATCCCGTCGGCAGCCCTTCTGCCGCGGGTGTCTTCGGAAAGTGCTTTTGGGAAGGGTTAAGGACCAACATGCCACCTAAAGAAGAGAAAAACCCGGTCCATTTTGTTGTAGTCCTAAAAGAAAGCAGCTATTTGTGAGCACTGAGTTTGTTCCTGAGGGTGGACTCAGCCTCTCCCCCAAGAAATCATGGAATCATACAATCACAGAATCATTAAGGTTGGAAAAGACCTTCAAGATCATCTGGTCCAACCGTCACCCTACCACCAATGTCACCCACTAAACCATGTGCCTAAGCACCATGTCCCACCTTCCCTTGAACACCCCCAGACGTTGCATCTCACAGGGATGACTGTAAGCAGGCTTGTTTCCACTAGCTTTGCCACCACCTAAAAGGGCAGACAAAAGTAAGGATGCCCAGTGGTTGGTAACCAGCAGTTGCACCAGGACCAGCAACATGGTTTTCCCAGAGTGAGACCCATACCTTGCACTTCCACTTGCAATTGACCCTTGCACTGGGTCAAGAATCGTATTTCTGCATTCACCTCAAGCAGGGCCTTCCTCAGTTGTAAAATTTGATCGTATGTATCTCAGTCTTCTCACAATCAGAATCCAAACCCTTTGGTCTTCCCTTGTAAGACAGCCAATCTATATCCTTGGATGATTTTAGTCATCTTCCTAAATACATTCTTTAATTCTGTTGTGTCTGCAGACCAGAACTACACACTGTACTCACTTCAGATGGGAACAAGTTCAAGTTTCTCACAGAGTAGCATACTACTTTCTGCCTTGCTCTTGGTACTCTACCTGATGGTGTCTGCTTTCTTGTTGTTTTGTTTGTTTTCTTGTAGTTGTTTTTTAGTGGTTTGCTTCCCACTGCTGCACTTTGAGCCAAAGATTTCAGAAAGCTGTCAACGCTAAGTTTAGACTTCCAGGGTTCACAGATAATTCTGTGCTTTACTTTACAGTAATCTATTTTAAAGCCTATTTGCAATCTTTTTACCCATTCAGTTTTGTGAGGCCTTCTGGAGTTCCTCCCACTAGCACAGCATTGACTACCCAGCAGAGTTTAACGCCATCCAAGCACCACCCAGTGTGCACTCGCTCCCTTTTCCTGGGTCACTGATGAAGATATTGCGTAAAACAGCATCTTATAGCAGCATCAGTAAACCCAAACATTTTTGGACGACAGCATTGCTAACTCTTCTCTCCTCTGAGAAGTAACCATTAAATTCTACTTATTTCCATCCTTTAACCAGACTTTCAACTTAGAATAGGACACTTGCTGTAATTGTGTTTAATAGCTTTTAGTGAGAAGCCTTCACAAATGCTTTTTGAAAAATCTAAGTACATCCTAAGTACATTGCCTTTGTCCATGTGCTTCCTGACTCACAAATCTGTTGGAAGTCTGCGATCTCTCCAGTCTTGCCAGTATCTCTTCTCACAGAAACCATGCCGGCTCTTTCCCACCACATTACATTTATCCATGTGCTCAGTGATCTTACTCCTTTTTGGTGTTGGCCTTTCGGTGTGAAGCAGAGTAGAAACAACAACTGCCAATGTAACATCACCACCAGGACTGACTGAACATTTTTACTGAGTCTCCTACCTCATTACAATAACCCTGAGGCATTTTCATGTATGAATCTGTCTATATTTTTTGTGCTTTCGTCCCTCTATTGTTTTCCCTCATGAACTTGAACCAGAGAAGTACATGAAGACATTCCAACTTCTAGGATATTTCAGAACAGAATAGGTGAACATCCTTACTTTACCAGTCATACCTTTATTTAAATAAGAGCTCTAAGGTACATGTCACAGGACTGAACAGTCAGGAAGCTTGGGAAGAAAGCTGACAGGTGAGCTGACATAGACTTTCAAACCACCCCTGCATCCCACTGTGGGATGAAGGAAGGTTGGAAAGAACTGGGTCCTACAATGAGACTCAGTGCTGTAGACCTCAGCAATCCCTGCTGATTCACCACAGTGAAAACTGCCTGACAGAATTGTATGGCCCCAGGCAGAACAAGGGAAGGAAAAGATTGGAGGGAGCAAAATCCCTTCCTTCCTTCCTTTTTTCCTTCCTTTCTTTCTTCCTTCTTTCTTTCTTTCTCTCCTTCTTTCCCTCCTTCTCTCTTTCTCTCCTTCTCTTTCTTTCTCTTTCTTTCTCTCCTTCTTTCCTTCATTCCTTCCGTCTTTTTTTCTTTTCTTCTTCTTTCTTTTTCCTTTTTTTTTCCAGAAGCAGCAGATATTTTAGCTTAGCCACATCATAAAGCTCGGTCGGGGCTAGCACTTTCAGTCAGCTCACAGAAGGCTAAACTAACACAAGGAAGAAAGAAAAGATCTACACAGCAGAGACCAAGAACTCCTGCTTTTGAGAGCAATAAGTCGTTACTTGCTTTACCAACTTCCCTACCCATAGATCAACAATATGTGGCTTCAGAGGAACTTAACTGTTGAGCAAATCCCTCCATACAGTCATCACCAGAGTCTGACAAAGGGCCAGCACAAATAACAAAGATCTGACTGGAAGCCAATTGATGTGGTTTTGATTTGTGCCTAAACTACAAGTTAGATTTCTAACACTGAAGGGGCTTTCTTTCTTTTTCTTTCTTTCTTTCCTTCTTTTTTTCTTTCTCTCTTTCTTTCTTTCTCTCTCTCTCTTTCTCTCTCTCTTTCTCTCTTTCTCTCTCTCTTTCTTTTTCTTCCTTTTCCACCATGCTTATTTCAGCTGCCTTTCTTAATGTACCTGATGTGTGAAAAGAATACTTTTGTTTCTGGCATGGGCATAGCCACCTTCCCCTTGTGTTTCCTTCTCATATAACCATGATCCTTGAACAATTGCATCAAACAATCTTTTATGAGAAAAGCAGTTCAAATGAAATACATATAATTTCTCTACTGAGTCCTTCTGATGAGGGTTTTTGTCATGTAGAAGGGAGAATTAATGCCTATATACACCTTCAACGTGCAGGTGTGATTTGTTTCAGAGACAGAAAAAATAGCTCATTTATAGGTTTGGTTTTTGAACTAAATGGCTGATATTATTATGAACATGAGTTACTTTGCAACTGATTTTAGTATCACATATGTCTCAAATAATTTGCAAGGAAGCCACATGGAAACAGTGACTTAAGATGAGTGGAATTTTCGACTCTTACTGTCTCTGTGAGTTCTGTTTCCAACACTGTCTCCTTGTAAACAAAAATCGAAAAGCTGACTAAGACAGTGGTGATCAAAAGGTATTGTCTTTAATAAAAGCGCAGTACTAATTCTAAAGTTTAAGAAGTAGCACTTAATGCTGACTAGTCTGACTGCCAAAAATATCTATCTTTGTCTTGTGGTTGTCTTCCAGTAAAAAGACAAGAGTCGGTAATTTTTATGTGATAGTTCATGAAAAAAAAATATATTAGAGGCGATACTATGCTAGTTTTCAGGGTGAGGATGGCAGGAAGCTGTTCACTCCATCTACTCATCTGCTCTTTACATGTAATAGCAGTTAACATGAACAGTGGAACACTATTACGATTAAAAGACCTACTAAAGTAAATCTTTCTACTAAAAAAAAACTATTAACCCCTCCCCAAACATGCTATCTCAAGTCAGCAGCAGACGTGTCTTTATCTCTGACCTCTCTTCTTCAGATCAGATCCTAAAGAGGTCAGTGACAGAGGCCACCCTAAAGAGTGCCCTTGGAGATATGTCTGGAAAGAGAGCAATAAAATGTTTCATGTTACAGTACACACAAGTGGAAAACATCCTTTAGATTGTTGGTGTTCCCAACAGAATCTGTCTCTTTACCACAGCCAGAAGCTGACTGTGCTTTATTTCGCTACCAGCCAGTGCATCTTTTATGCTTTAGGTAAACAAATCTAACCACGTTGCTGTCTGCTGGAGAGCATTAATGCACATACCTTTAGGGCTTCTAATGCCAGTTTGGTGGTTTGGTGTTCTTGTTTTCCTCCCCTCTGGTGTGGCTTAACAGCCGCTTTTTTTGCTAAATGCCATGGAATCTTGCTGACCACTCCAGGTATTTGCACAGCATACACCTACAGCTAGCAAAACCCCTGGCAGCTGGGATCTAAAAAAACATAGTAGTGAGGAAGAGAAATATTCTTCTTTTAATGCCTTGCTGACAGGTATGACAGTGGTATTCTGGGAGTCTGTAACAGCCATCTTTCTTTCCCTGGTGATTCCCTCAGCTTGTCAGTGAATTCAATTAGTTTCTCCTCCAAGTTAGTTTTAATTGATCTCAATGCTTTCCATACTTAATTGAGATGTAGGATGGGAGGTGGGAGAGGAGAGTAAATCTTTTTGAAATATCATAATATTTAAATAATATTCTCCAGCAATGCTGTTAGTACAACAAAATGGGAAAAATATCCAATAGGAAAGTGTTTTTACTCTAGGTCATATCCGAAAGGTGAGAATCTCAGTTGTTAAACTTCAAGTATTCAAATAAAAGTAATTTTAAGTAACAACTGAGTAGTTAAAATGAATATGTATTCCACAGAACAGGGGAAGTGTCAACATCATTATTAATAGGTACATTGCACTCCATTTCTATAGTATTTAATGTTTTCCTCCCATGAGTAATTAATATATTATGCATTAAATACTCAAATATATTCTGCTGTATAAAATGCCGAGTATTTTTCATTGTTCTGTTTGATGCTCATTTTTTCCTACTCAAACCTCTTCCTTTCACCATTCCATTGTCTGCTCTCTATTTAAAGCTACCTCTTTTAACGTTCCATTGAATTTAAGTCTACTGAAAGCATTACAGTCTCCTCCAATTCTTATTTAAATTTGAGCTGCTATTTAGATATTCTTGCAGACTACACAGTGCCCATACCTTCATTTTGAGTGCATCTTCCCAGAAACTCCCCTTGCTCTACTTTGAAACATATGAATTGTTTGGAATTATGTTTTCTTGGTCTGCTTTCCTCAAATATTTTACAAGCTGTAAGCTCAGCTTTGCCGCAGGCCAGCAGTTGTTACATTTTCTAAAGCACTCTACTTTAAAATAAAGGTTTAATATTATAGTCTTTTTAGTTCTGTTTTGTTACTGTGCTTAAGACCTAACTCACAGAACCTTTACTGTCAAGAATAATCTATTTATCATGCAGACCAGCTTAAAAAAGCAGAAAACCATATTCAATCAAAGATTTAAAAAACATCCAGAATAAACTAATGAGATGTTCCTTTTATTTTCTCATCACTATTTTTATCTCTACAAGAGCTCATCCTATCCTAGAAGGGAACCAAATAACAATATTTAAATGACAAACTATTTCTAGTGAAGAGAAATATTAGTCCATCGACGGCTTAAATATCCCTTATTACAATACATGACATACATCAAAAAATACTATCTCCCATAAACAGCAGGTAAACATATAGGGCTTTTTTCCCTCAGCAACTTGATGCCATTGTAATGCCATGTTCCAGACTTGCAGAAGATAAAGATGGCACATTAGTCTTCTGCAGAAAAGAAGAGGGCTACCTGTCATCTCTCCAGCTTCATGTTCCCCCCACTTCCCTGGCACCAACCAGATGTAGCCCACCAGTGATGAGCCAACGTGGGAGCACTGACCCTCCGTGGTGCAACAAGAACAGAGGCTAAACTACATACTTTAATGTAAGTTTAATCTGTGCTGTGGATTCAGTCACCATTGGTACTGGTAAATGGTGATAACTGCTGATTGGGATGTCGTCCAGTTGCCTTCTTCCCTTTTTAGTTAAGGAAACCAAATGCAAAACTACTCTGAGAAAATGCTCCATTTGCAAGTTCTAACATTCCAGTTGCATAATGTCAGAACTGATTTATTTTTTCCACATAACTTCATTCACTTCCCTTATGCATACAGATTATGGTGCTATCTATAATGTTCAGATCAACTTAAACTTACAAGGCTTGGAAAATCTGAAAGTGGAAAACATTCCTTTCACTCCTATGTTAGATCAATTACAGATAACATTTCATCAGCTAATACTAAGATGATGGCATAAATGTCAAGGAGCACAAGAATAGATAATTTTCCATAACTTGTAACCAACGCAATATTAAAATAGTTCAGTTGGAGGGGACCTTCAAAGACCATCTAGTCCAGCTGCCTGACTTGTTCAGAGCTAACTAAAAGTTAAAGCATGTTATTGAGGGCACTGTCCAAATGCCTCTTGAACACAGAAGGCATGGGGCATTGACCACCTCTCTAGGAAGCCTGTCCCAGTGTCTGACCACCCTCTTTACTACATTCCTCATATAATTATGTGAGAAGTTTCCACCAAAATAATTCCTGAATTTTATATGTTACAGAAAGCATTGTTTGGATGATACTATACATGGTACATGGTAGAGATCTAAGCAAACTTATAAATTCATTTTAAAAATGTTTATAAAATTCAGACTCCTTTGCACACAAATAAAAAACATGACCTGTTAAGGCTTCTTTGTAAGGATTTTCACCATGACATTGTTTAGCCCCTTTTGTTTACCTACCCTGTCAGCTTCTTCTGCTGGTTCTGATGGAACTTCTTTAATGATCTGGTGCAGCCTGAGCATACTGAGAGAATTGTTTGCATCTTGGTCAGAATATAGGTACAACGCCTCCCCGTATGGGATCTGTAGCAGCTGTAATAATATCATCAGGGAAAGCATATTTTATTACCATCAGTGAGGTTGAAAAAATGACATTAGGGTATTGTCATTTGTAACATGAGGCTTATTTAATTAGATATATGAGTACTGGGAGAATTCCCCAAATGAAATACATTTGAGACAATTACTACAACATGAAGTGCTTGAGAGCTTTGATCTCCAGACACTACCTTCAACAGGTACAAGGACTTTCTTACTTGATGTAAATGGTTAACTGGGATATTTCATAATTTAGCTTTTGTAGGGAAGCCCATAATTATTAATTTTGATGGAAAATTGCTTTTTCCTTAGGATTAGATAATCAATAGCATTACTATCAGAAAAGAACTTTCTAAGAACTCAAGAATCTTGGTTGCAAAACCTTTTTGAATGTTAAAATTAAGGCTGACATTACTACTTTTAGATAATCTCATGAAAAGCGTGGAAGAATAAAGCAGTGTAGCTCTTTGTATTTCCAAAAATTGGTGTGTTAGAAAAATTCCATCTACCTCCAATAGCATTCTCCTTGGTATATCCCACACCTGTACATTTTTCTCAGTAGCAAACGCCAGTTCTTTATGATATTTCTTGTTTTCCTTCCTGAAGTAACTTCTCATGCTAGAAAGACCAGATCCTTCTGAATTTCCTTGTACTTCAAAACAACTTTAGAGTTTGTCTTTTTGACTCTTTTTTTTCTAAAACCTGGTACAAAACTCAGGCCCTAATGCCACAGGCCAAACCATGGCTAAACATAGGGCTGGTCCTGTTTTCCAGAGGAATTCACACACTGTTTTTGCAGTCTGGAATGGCGTGAAAAGGTTACACCACCCTTGTTCCTTAGAAGCTGCACATCGATTTTCTGAGTCTGGTAGTGATGTAGGTAGTATCTACATAACTACTGCAGCACCGCTAAGTACAAACCAGTACAGAAAGGCATTGAATGCTAAGATTTTGGCATTCACATCATACAGATACCAGTAGATTTTAAATAGGAATAGCACCAGTCTGGTCCTGTGGATTCAACACACGTTAGCAGCTGAAGTGTAGTCTGGCAGTGCATCCTCCGACTTGATTTCCCCTGCAAGAAACCCAGGACTATGCGACTGCTCCAAAGTGCAAGCCAAAGCAGGATAAATAATAGGGAGAATCAGGAACTTCACTTCAAAATCTAATTTCTGATCTAAAATGTTTCTGAAGGTGCATCCATACCTTCTAAGAAAACAAGGCTATCACCCGTCACAGGAACGGAGGCCGTAGTTTGGACCAAAGGGTAGCTGGAAGAAATGCCTGACGTGGATATTAACAATCACTCTTTTATTTTTACCATGTATGGCAAATAAACTAATTTCAGAGACTTTATTCCTATCAAATATAAAGTTTAAAATATGAATGTTTTTCTCAGGTGATCTGAAAACATTAAATGTAGCAGATACTTAAAATGGGCATATCACTTACAAGAGCTGTTGTGTGCACTAATGAAACTGGGAAATGACTTTTAAAAGACTATTTCTTAGGAAGAAAAAACTTTGCATTGCATAATACTGCAAAATTGGTAAAACAGAATGTATCCACACCGTGGAAAAATATGCTCTAGATATCATGTAGGAAAAAGTTGCAAGTGCAACACGTATCTTGGAAGCTTGTGCAGCTCTTCCACTGGGGACAATCCTCATCAGAACTTTATGATCTTGCTCAAATCTTTGTTGCTTATACACAAAAATCACAATGCCACTCAAAGCAAAATGAAAGTTGTAATCCTGGAAACGCTGTGTACTCTTTTATCCTTAACATAGTGATAAGAGTAAGCTAACCTTGCACACGCAGGCAATTACAGTAATTATTCTTCCTTGAGGTTACAGTCAAGAAAACAGTGCTGTACTCAACGCTGACAGGCCCACTTCTTGGCAGAATATAATTAAAAAAGACCCTCAGACAACTTTAGGAAGGCAGACCACAGAAAGCAGACAAAATACAGCGTGGCCGTAGCAGAGGGATAAGCAGGAGGGTGGAAAAGCAACAGAAGAAATACAATCGGGGGCTGCCAAACTCAGCCTGTGGCAGCTGGGATTTTCTATTTCACCAGGAATAATCCACCAAATGGCCCAATACTGATTTAGAGCGGCACACTTGTCTATTGCACTGCAGGACGGCCAGCAGCACCAAAAGCTAGGGAACCACTGAGACACCCCCTAAGCTCCCCTAAGCCTGGCTGTGTGCAAGCCCAACACTTGCCTGCACAGGAATTATTTATTATTATTATTAATAATAATAAAAAAATAAAAACAGCCCCAAAGCCACAGCCCTGGATTTATGGATTCCTGGGAGAGGAATGAAGGGAAACCTGCCTCATCCCACCAGCATGAGGCTGCCAACATCAGGGGCGGCAGCCTCTGTCCCTCTCTGTCCCTGTCCGTCCCTGTCGCTGTCCCTGTCCCTGTCCCTGTCCCCTGCTCCTGCCCTGCCCCTGCCCCTGCCCCTGCCCCTCCCGCCCCCTCAGACACAAGTCCCGCCCCTCCCCGCCGAGCCCCGCACGCGCGCCAACTCTCAGCCAATCCGCGCCTCCCCTCTCCCACCTCCCCGCCCCCTCTGCCGAGTGGCTTCCTGGGAGTTGTAGTCCCCCGTCGGGCGGGGGCGGAACTACAAGTCCCACAGCCGCCAGCAGAGAGGGGCAGAGGGGAGGCGGCGCCATTTTGCGAGCGAGGGCCCGGCCCCGCCGCCCTCCGCACCGCCGGCCGGGGGCGCGCCGCTGGCTGAGGCGGCGGAGGACGGCCCTGAGGTTGGTCTCCTCACCCGCATGCGGCTGGGGCGGCGAAAGGGGTCGGGGCGGCCGAGCAGGGGCCGGGGAGGTGTGGGGTCGGGGAGGGAGCGGCTGAGGCGCGGCCCCCCCTTACCCGCACGGCTGTGGGGCACGGCTGCCCCTGGCAGGGCCGCTGGGCTGTGTGCTCTGCTACCCCCGTGCCATGCAGGGAAACAGGGCCTTGCCCTCGTCTGTAAGGTCTGCTGCCTGTGTTCTTCTTGTTAACATTGGGGGAATTGTTGGGCACCTGGAAATAAGGATGTTGTGTGCTTGATGGAGACTTCTGGGTGTTTAGCAGGTTGGTTAAAGCAGAGCTGAGTGAATCCCTTGTGCTGCTTCGATTCAACACCTACAAACATTTTCTTACAGAACTGTGACAGACCAATGTGTCCAATTTGTGTCCCATTCAAAAGGCAAGACCACCATGTAGATTGCACTCAGTACATGCCTGCTCAAAACATGCTGCCCTCCCTGAGACTGCAGGTGGAAATGCTTTCACATGGAACGCCTCTGTCCCAAAGGATAGTCGGAGCAAGTCAAGATTAGTAAGAAAGGGTATTCCCTGGGTGGCACAGTCACAGAGCTGTATCCTCCATCATTAGAGAAATTCTCACGCATACATGCTCTCTTTTTTCACTCCATGGCAAAATGTATGCTCTGCTTAAGCCCTTTCCCAGAAGAGAGAGAAGGATAGAAACTAATAAAGCAACGTTTTTCTTCCAATCATGTTTTTGAGTGGAGGTAAAGTAACATTTTTGGGAGATGGAGGATAGAGGTGTAAGTCATACTCACTTTCTCTTTTGCAAAAAGGAAGAACTGACAAGCAGTGAAATGGTTTGTGTCTCTTGAGAGGAGGAGAGACCACGGTACCCAGAGCATTGTTATACCAACTCCAAGCAAGAAGGATAGTTACATGGCCTCGTTTCTCCCCATTCTGACAGCACGCTCTTCTGATTAATAAAGTTAAAAACAAATGGTACAATCTCAGCTTAGACATTTGGGAACTAAAGAATGCAAAATTCTCTTTTTTTTTTTTTTTTTCCTTTGTTTGTACAGTAGTTGAGAAAGTGTCTAGATTAACACCTTTTCTTGTCAGTTTTGCAAGTGAACACGAGGTGATAGGTATTATTTACAAATATTCCTGTGACACTACCTGGGGGTCCCTTTCAGATAGAGGAGAAAAACTTTGTTTCTTGTCCCGAATGAGGAGCATGTTTTATTAACATTCACTCCTGGAAACTTGATACGTTCCACGATTCACAGCAGTAAAATAAACGCTCCAGTAGGAGAAGTACTTATTTTCTTATTTAATACTGCTTTTTTTTTATTTTTTATGAAAGGTTTGCTGAATAACCTACTTAGTCGCTGTTGCTTTTTATTGCATTCTGTCCAGAACTTCAGAGTGCACAGGAAAATCTAAATACACCTGTTAGAGGGATGGAGAATGGATGAGGCAATGGCATGACTGGGTGTCACACTGGTCAACACTGTTTTGCTATATGTTTTTAATTGTTCTCATCCTGTCTTTTTGGAACTTAGTGGCTCACTTTTATATTGTAATCCATTTGGTGCATTGATTGCTTTTTCAGTTTATTTTTACAAATATGCAACTGAGTGGTTTTGGTACCTAACAAAGGTCTTTAGTTGTTCCAAAAACAGAAGCATAATAACAGATGGCAGATTTAATTTTAAGTCTTTATTTAACTAGTAGCAAATTATAAATGCCATCCAGCATCTGTTTGATTGGTGTTAAATGAAATAGCTGACTCCAGTTCCCATCACAGAAAACTAATTCTTGTGACTGAAGCATTTGCGTTTTTGTTGGCTGTCTTAGTGGTGATGTGAGGCATCAGCGCGCACTGAGTTTGGCACGTTTATCCTGTAATAGAGATTTATGACACTTGGCAGATTCACATAGGTCAGTGGAGGACAGAGGTTGCTGATCTGATTTTTTTCCCCTCCAAATATTAAATTCACATAAAAAGCATGATTTGTAAATTAAGATATGGAGTATAACTGCTGGACTAGTACAGCTCTAACCTGTTTCTCAGGTAACGATGTGCAGTAGTGTGGCTATTTTGTTTAAATAAGCTTTCCAGTAGCTACTCTGCTTTTTTTCCTTGTTGAGTACATTTGAGTTGTGATGGTGAAGAGTCTGAAGATGCACATCATAGGCCTGAATAACTTTATTTTTATACTTTAAAATTGTTCATGCTGATAATCTATTTGTTTCTTTCTAAGATGCTTCATGCTGAAAGTAGAGTAAGGCTCTTGGAGTGTCAGGATGAAATCACGATTGAACCATGTTCTAAAAAAATGAAGTCAACGGAAGGGGCTTATGAGAAACTCTCTCAGGATGACAACCAGTACATTCAGGATGAAGTGGACCCTGACAGAACTTGTAATGATTTGACACCAGTGTATGTCTCAGAAAGCCAAGGGGAACATGAACTACAAAAGCAAGAGGAAATACCCATGGGTGTCTTGGGAACACCAAATGAAGTGCTTCCTGAAAATAATCTAGAGCTTAGTCAGCCACTTGATTCAGAGATTGCAGAGAATATAAATCCTCCATTTGTATCAATAAGCAGCACCAAAGTTGAAGAAGAAAAAGATCTTCTTACATCAAATAATGTTGATGATGATAATGTTAAAAATACAAGTAAAACATTCTCACTAAATAGAAGTGAATGGGATGATGAGTTTATTACAAGCAAAGAATTTATTGGACCGATTTACAAGCCTGCTGAAAGTAACAAACAGGACAAATCTGAAAGTTGTGAATGTAGAAGCGATGCAGGAGATCAGGGTGAACTGCATGAAAACAGAGATAAAAGAAAGGAAGCAAAGACAATGGAAAATGTTTCTTCTGCTGTACCAGAAATGGATGATGAACTGAACCAGTTCTATAAGGAAATTCACCAGCTGGAAAGTGAAAATTTAAACACATTTCAGGAGAAAGAAACTGAAACCTCTCAGGAGCAATATTCTGCATATAATTGCAGTCAGACATCACAAGAGGATCATCAACGTTCATCGCTGGGCAGCCCACGACCATTTAATGAGAACGGACAGTGTTTCTCTGGAGAAGAGCAAAGTCAGAAAACAAGCAGCGAGCAGCAGTTTGCCACAGAAACAAGTGGCTGGAAACCTGAAAATACCATTAATGGACAAATAGATTCTGAGTATTGGAACAACTCAGTGCCTGAATTCAGACCTGCCTGGCAGTCAACCAAGTCTTTCATAGTACCTCAGGGGCTTCTTCCTCCTAGACTGAGCCATCAGTCGCATTTTCAGATACTGAATTCCCCACCACAAAAAGCAAACACTTTCCTTTCTCAGCATGATGATTTTTCTTATAAAAATTACTGTGGTTACCGTGGAAATAATGATACCAACTGTCATAGTCCATTGCCTGATCCAAGTCATACTGATATCTATAGTGCTCAGGTCTTCAGGAATGGAAATAATGAGCAGAATGGACCTCAAAATAATGGTTTCTGTGAAACCAGAGAAGAGTGTTGGAAGGATCCAAAAATGTACAGTACAGAAGGAATGCACAGATTTTCTTCCTTGCAGTTCCCTGAAGAAAGATATGGTTGTGCACAGAAAGTGCTCCTAATCTTAAGAGGCCTACCTGGTTCAGGGAAATCAACACTTTCTCGGTAAGTAAAGACTTAAAGCTTGGGAAACTTATTCAAATAAAAAATTTAAAGAATTTTTATAAAGTTGATCAGCAAGCACTTGGCAAATTTTAGTATTAGGCTATTAAAATGCAGTCATTTTTATTGTGTGAGGACATAACAGTAAATATTGGAATCGTATGCTTGGATTTTGTCTCCATTAGTAAGAGTTTTGATGAACAGAAGCTGTTTTATGTTAATTTTTAAAATGTTCTTTATATCTTATTCTAAAACTCTCAGGTAGACTACTATGTTATGGTCTGCCTCTTTTTGTATTCTCAATTTCCTTTATTAAAAAAAAAAAAAGGTCAAGTCTAGCAGCAGTAATTTGTCTGATCCAGAATTATTTTTTTATGTCGATGCAGAATCTTCAAAGACCATTAGAAGAATTTTGCTACTCTGAAAACATGCAATTTGTGTACTGCTATTTGTGTTTTCAGTGTATTGGTGAATTTGTGCATAATCCTATCCATTTTTTCATACTAACATCTGTCAAATTTATTTGTGAATGCACACTAGAAAAGTATCATTTTGCCTGATGAAGATACTTGTTGAAGTCTCTGACAGAGTTAAAAGTACATGCAAACTCCAGCTTGGATTTTCACTATTTTTTTGCCTAGTGTAAAAAGCACATAGGTTGGCATAGAACATCGGCCCTATCCGTAGTAAATGAAAACAGGTTTCTCCAGCATACAGGAAAAGAAGTTACAATATCAGTATTTACTGATCGAGCTTCATGAAGAAACTGTCCAACACGAAAGGGATGTCTTTTGTGGTTATGTTGTGTTGTATGCTAGTAGTCTATTAAATAGACACAGTGAGCATATTCTTCCTTGTTTTTTTGTATAAGGGAGTAACATTACCATGTGCTTTTTTCCTGATATTTAGGGGACTTTATCATAGAATATCTATGAGAAAATTCTAACTTGCATATCTGTATAACTTTAACATCCTCTAGTCACCTGTTGCTCTATTTTGCAAACGTACATTTTTAAAGCCGAATGTGCCTGTGTGTGTATTATTAGAATAATTTCTTAAATATGTGAAAACACAGAAAATTAAAAAACAAAACAAAACTTGGAACAATATTGCTTCATTCAGTGTAGGAATTGGATGATATTAAATATGTTGCTATTTAACATGTTTTCCATATTTTCTGTGCTGAATGGTCTTTGAATCTTTCTCTAAGCATGTTACTCATATTAACTGAAAGATACCTGCATACCTTCAGGTTTTTTTTGTGAATATATTCCTGCTTCTTCATCTGCGTTTTGTAAGACAAATTACTAATTTCATTTAGCAGATGGGAAGGTGGGCACTATGAGATCAAGGTCAACCATAGTCACAGAATTTGGGTGCAGAATTTGAACCGTGTGGGACTTGTTTTTCAGTGTATTCAACTATATGCAATTTCATATGTGTCAAAGCTGGCTTTCAGTTGTTAATTCTCATGAAATCATGTCCCAGGGTCTCAGGTACCGTGGGGTGGGCTGAAAGGAGAAGAGAGAAAAAAATGTAGCATCGTCTGTAAGTGCAGGCTAGGACAGCAAATACAGTCCTGTGGACTTGATATTACCCACAGGTATCTTGGCAGTCTTGGCATCTTTAGCACCTTCAGACAAACCTCTACTGCCTGTGCTAGCAAAATGCCTATCAGAAAAGCAGAAAGTTAACATCATCTCTATGGGTCAGTAGCGGAGGGGAATGAATTGCATCTTGTAAGTGGGTTTCCCAAGTAAATAATGACAGCAGAACAGTTGTGAGACCCAGGAATCTTGAATTCCAGTCTGCCTTTTTTTTTTTTTTTTTTTTTTCCAAACTGTGAGTTTGTAAGTACAGGTACTTTTTCTGCTTTTCCCAAACTTGACATGTCTGTCCGAAATCTTCTAATGAAGTCTATCTTTTACTTCTTTTACTCTGACTCGGTCATCCCACCTGCTTGGAATTACAGGCGTGTTTCTTGGCAGGGACTTCTGGAGGTCACCTGGCCCATCCTTTTGCTTAGAACAAAACTGTTGCCATCACCAGATCAGACTAGCTGTGTTTTTCCAGCCTGACCTTTAAAACTTCCAAGTATGGAGTCCGGTCTCTCAAAACTTTTCTGGTGCTCATAGGTAATATCCCCTTAGCCATCTTGGTAGCCATCTGCTCAACCCTTTCATGTTTTTCAGTGTGACTTTTGAAGTAGGAAACCTCAAACTGGACCCAGTATTTCCGCATCGACCACACAAGAAATAGATAGAGAGGGGATGGTAGCTTCCATTGAGCCACTTTTTCCGTTGGATGCTCTTTCCCTAATACAGCCCAGCTTGTGGTTTGCTCTTCTTTTGAGGAGAGTACACTCTTGGTTCATCTTCAGTTTGATACCTACTGTAATCCTCGGGTATTTTCAGTAGTAGTTGCTTTCCATCCTGTACTGATGCATAGGTTTCTTTTGCACCATGTGGAGAACTTGGCGCTTCCTTTTTGAGCTTCATGATGTTTCACTTAGTCCAGTGCTCAGATTTCTGTGTCCTCCTGGCTAGAAGCCCTAATGCTTAGTATGTCTGGCCTCCCTACCAGCTTGGTGTCATCTGCAAGTTCTCTGCCTCATGATCCAGGTTAATGGTGAGGATACTGAAAAAACTCGGTTCCACCATCAACCCCTGGTGTACTCTGCATGTACTCACTGGAAGTGTCAGAAGCCTTAATGCTTTCAATGAACATTATGGTCATTGCCCTGTCCTCAATGACAAAGCCAGTTGTTCCATCAAAGTGCAGTCTGGTCTGGTCAATAAAACAAGGTTTGCTTGTTGTAAACCCTCCTTGACTCTTCCTGACTCCCTTGATTTCCTTCATGAGTTTGCAAGTGGATTCCAAGAGGATGCACTCTGTGTTTCTACCAGAAGCTGAAGTTAGGTGAGGTTGAGCAGTCTATAGTTCCCTTGTTCCCTCTACTTCCCTTGAGTAGGGGCATAGCATTAGCCTTTTCCTGGTCATTGGGATTTCCTCTTATCTCCTTGATTTATTGCATGCATTCACCTGACCTGGACATCACATACTCCTGAGATTCACTCCAGTTCCCGTCAGTTTATCCATGTGCTTTCCAGTTTTGTTTTCCTGCTCTTACCCAACTGTAGCTTTTGGTCTGTGCCTAATAGCTTTGCTTTGGCTCTAAAATTCCAAGTGGATTTCTCAACTCCTTCTTTTTCCTCCCCTTTCTCCCTAGGTTCATTTTCTTGTCCCAGTTCCAGCCAGTGGTATTGTCTCATGCCCAGGACAATCGTACCATTTTCTTCCTCGCACTTCACTCTTTTGCCTTGTCCCTGTTTCCTAGCCCTGCTGCCAGTTGCAAGTTGTTTGTTCCAGCTTGTACCACTCTGCTGCCCACATCCTTCCTATTTTAGGCCAGTCTTGTTCCTTCTTTTGCCATGCTTAAGTTTGTGCTGGGAGAAATGCAATTTACAAGAAAACAAGCACATGTACTCTGCCAGATACCACTTCCTTGATCCAAAGCATCTCAGAGAAAACCTTGGAATAATGTCATGCGATAAAAATGCTGTATTTCTTCCTTTGTTTTGGAAGTGATTGACAACTTACAAATTTCCTAAACCAATTTGACCAGACAGACACCCAGCAATGGTATCTTCAGCCCAAGTAACAAAAGTCTGCTAAAATTTTAAGTAGTTGATAATGTGATTTTATAATGATGGAAAAAGTTACAAAATACAGACTTGGATTTTTAGGATATTTTGCGACTACAATTGACAGCAATTTCAGTTCCCATTCCTCCATAAAAATGCTTCAACGTGAATTAGAATAAAAGTTTAATGAAGTTGAAAGAACAAATATTCATGTCATTTAAGAAGTACATTTGAAATCTGTTTGTAGATGTATATGCAAGGAGTTGGCTTTTTCTGGGACTATTTCTTCTAGAGAGGTGAACCTATGGATCTCTGGAATGGGAAAGTTAAAAGAATATTTACAGCTGAATGTAGAAACACTTGTGTGCTGTTGTTTCTAATTATGCAGTTCTTTAAAAACATGGCTTGTAACAGTGTTTAAAGCATCATTTACATAATATAGTACTACTACAGATTTTAAAGTAGTATTTAGTTACAGTCTAGTTCATTCTCTATGATGTTAGCTATTTAAATAGATAAACTATTAGATTCTAAGATTATTCTTGATAATGAAATCATCTTTGAAAGCAGGCCAACTAGAATGCAGCTTGGGGAACTGTTTAATAACTGAAATTAAAGCAGGATTTGTGCATGTGTGTACACACTGGAAAAAATACATACAAGTTTGCTGACTAGTTCAAATGAGCGTTTTGGTTTCCAGATGAGTTTGGTGTGCAGAGCTAATACCTCCTGTTAGATCAACTAACATGCCTAGGAAAAGTAAGTGGGCTGCTTTAATTTTGGTATCTGCTTTAATGTCACTGCCCCACTGTGTTCAAAGGTGAATGTTCAATTGCTGGGAACAGGTAGGACAAACAGGCAGGTTTGGGTAATATTGCTGCTCGTTTCAGGCACGTGATTCTGACTGATCTGTAATTTGACTTTCCTGTTAGAAATGTATTTATCTTCCATGGTATTCCTTCTGCGTTTCACAGAATGGGGGTCATCTCTTTGTGGTGTTAGGTAGTAATGATTTTCTTTGCATGGGTGTGCTTCATGTTGCTTCTGTTTGAGTTCATGAGCCTTGGATAAATTTTATTTCCAAGTCTTACAACTTAAAAATATGTAAATTATTCCATATGAAGTTGACAGGTGTGTTTGTGTTTAAAATTTTTACTGAAAGGGTAAGGATTTCATTCCTCTGGCCACTTTGGTAGTCAATCTGCCTTCCCAGTTACTTGGTTTCAGGATTATTCTTGCAAATATAGCATATTAAATCCATTACAGTGGTTCCATAGGCCCATGAATTGCTTTGTATTCTGAGCTTTGAGGAATAATAACAAAGTATTTCAAGATTAAACTTTGATGGACTTGTAAGATTCCCAAACCATAGTCACAGTGTTTCTTTATTGAAGTTTGGAAAATACAAGAGAGGAATTTGAGTAAATGAGTTACTCTACACAACGCTGAGCAGTTCCTAGAAATACAAATAAAGACGAACACCCCATTACTCGCTGTGCCTTGATTCACCAGTTCGCATATACCCCTGCAGAAACTGGATAGTCAGTCTCCTGGGAGCTGCAGGGGTGTGCCTGCGGGTACTCAGCTAGCAGAAGAACCGTGTCAGTTAGGTGTTATCTTTGTGATTAGGTGTTGGGGTTTAACCGGGCCCCCAGCTAAGCACCACGCAGCTGTTTGCTCACCCTCTCTGAGATGGGGGAGAGAATCAGAAAGAAATGAAAGCCGGTGGGTTGAGATAAAGACAGTTTATTAGGACAGAAAAGAAAGGAAAATAGTAACAACGATAATAGTATTACTATTAATAATGTGTATGAAACAAGTGATGCACAATGCAATTGCTCACCACCCGCTGACCAATGTCTAGCCTATCCCCGAGCAGCCGACCCCCCACCCCAGCTAGCCATCCCTATATGTTGTTTAGCATGATGCCGTATGGGATGGAATAACCCTTTGGCCAGTTTGGGTCAACTGTCCTTGGTCTGTCACCTCCCAGCTCCTGCTGCACCCCCAGCCTGCCCGCTGGCAGGACAGAGCAAGGAGCTGAAAAGTCCTTGGTTTAGTGTAAGCACTGCTCTGCAACAATTAAAACATCAGCGCGTTATCAACACTCTTCTCATCCTAAATCCCAAACACAGCGCCCTACCAGCTACTAGGAGGAAAATTAACTCTATCCTAGCCGAAACTAGGCCATTAGGGCACATGGTCTTTACTCTGTAATATGTGTGCACGTGCATTCAGCACCCAAGAAGTGAGTGGGGAAGATGGATCCAATTGTTTCAAGTATTAACAGCAAGCGTAGAATACTGTAAGTAAGAAGATTGGTCCATGTGTGAAGAAATAATGGTGAGGTAACTTAATGAATACAAATTCCTCTTAAATACTTCATATAAAAGAGGAATCGATTAAAAAGAGTAAGTTATTTTCTATGCTGTATGAGTTACTGATGCAATTTTATCTGCTTCAGAAAATAATAATCCTTCTGTGCTCTCCTAAGCCAGTGTAATATACATCCTACTAAAAGGCAAAGACTCTAGCAAAAATTACTGAATGATCCCAACAGAGTGGCTGTACTTCTGGTGTATCATGCTCTGCTTTCTGAAACAGCACTGCTCTTTATTCTGAAGTAAACTTATATTCTGGAAAAGGAAAAAAGCAAAAAGCAAAAAAAAAAAATAAATAAAACAGCTTGTGTGCTTTTTTGATCATGTTACTTGACAGTTGCATTATTCATAGATTTTTCCATTCCCCAGTAATTTTAATTTTGTTGTTACAAATCTGTGTTTTAAAAGCAAAATAATCATCAACTTAATTGTAGGAAAATAAATATGTAGGAATTTAATTAATACACAGTACAGTGTTTTGTTGGTTATGTTTTGTTAAGTAAACCTGGATTATTTTTTTTTTCCTTTTGAGTTTTAATGAAGATCCCTAGCTTTGTAACTGATGTAATGTTAGGCCATCCACAGGCTTTAAACTGTGATCTCTAACAGGTCTACTGTTGCTATCTTTTTGCCACGTAGACATATCAAATCCTTGTGAAATGAAACTTAAGTAGCTCTTCCTGCAGCTATTCATGGGAAAGCTTGGTGACTTAGAACTAACATCCATTTATTCCCCCAGGTTATTTCGGGTCTGGCCAGTTCCCTTCCCTTCCTGGCACCTCAGCAGCAGCAAATACTGCTAGTACAGTTGATTTTTTGTAGCCTTTGGGTACGTTGCCTATTTCCGAGTCTGAGTAGCTGCCTAAATTTCCATAGGGCAGTGGAACTTGAGTGTTTCAATGGTCTGGAAATGCTCTGGGGCACTGAGTGCCTGTTGGCTGTTTACAAATTTAAATAGAGTATAGAATATAAAAACAGTAGAAATCAGACAGTAGATCTGACTTTAAACAGTACTGTGCTGTTGTCTCAGTTTTACAAGGATTTCCTCGATAAAGGCTGAGATGTGAAAAAAATGTACCTTAAATTTCTTGTCATCTATTACTGAAACTACAGTTCTGCGAGAGTGCTGCTGCTCTGCCAGGGGTGGTCTGCACTGATCCTGAACCACTTTTCTTGTGTCATCTTTTTGGGCTTTTCCTTGAATAGGCTCAACTGCTAAAGTTTCAGAAAAACAACACTGGAAAAAAAAAAAAAAGAGAGAGAGAGAGAGAGAGAGAAAAGGTCACTTTCTTCTGGGTATAGTGAATACCGGTGGCTTGTAGATGCCAGGTTTCTCTCTGTTGATGACAGGGTGGACGTAAGTAAGCTTGTGTGGCCAGATCTGGGGGATAAAACATAGAGCTGGAATAGAAGAGTATAGGATATCGCAGGAATACACATGCTCTGCCCTAATCCTGACTTTCATTAGTGGGACAATCCTGAAAGTTTATTATAACCTTATACTTTTCCCTGAGAACAGGGAAATTGCTGTAAACATGAGTAGTTTGCTTTTGCTGTTCCTGTTCAACACGTATATGCAAGTAGCGTGGACAGAGATCAGATGAGGGTGTATATAGAGGAAGAAGGATTTAAGCATCTGCTTCATTTTTCAGCTGTATCCAGATTCCGTGATCAGATTGGTTCCTAGAGATAATTACAGATGAGAATTGATACAGGAAATGTTAATAAATGCAATAAATGACCATGAGGTGCTCAGAACCTGTTGCAATAGAACCATAAAGTAGGTGGCTACAAAATTCTTTTAAAGATGGTGAGGAAAAAACAATCAAAGAGAAAAGCAGTTGAAAGAAAAATGTACTTAAAATTTAAATTTGTATTGAAATTATTGGAAATACGCATAACTATACTTTTATTAACCAGTTTGACATTTGCAAGAAGCTCAGAAATAGGGCACAGATAAATATATTTTAGCTGTGTTGTGTGTGTGTGTTTTCTGTCTGAAAAATAAAAGTTTTAATATTTTTGCATTTACCTTTGTTCAACAGTATTCTGCTTGGTGAAAGCTGTGATGGCATTGTACTCAGCACCGATGATTATTTTCGTCAACAAGATGGCTATATGTATAATGTCGTTCAGCTTGGTGATGCTCATGACTGGAACCAGAAGAGAGGTTTGAATGCACTAAAGGAATTCTATTAAAATATGTTTGTATTTAGAGGATAGAAATACAGCATGACGTGCATGTGTTAACAGTCTAAATAAGAAGCATATATATATATATATAAGTATAAGTATAGGAGTATAAATAAATATATAAGCACAGGAGAATATGCATTTTAAATTTTTGTTATGTTTTAATTAGTGTATATATATATTTATATTAGGATTTGATATTGTAGAAGGCTCAGAGTTGAAAGGACAAAATCTCTTTTTTTCTGTGCTATGACCTGCTCTTTAGTTACATTTGATGCTAGTATCCAGACATCAGAATTGAACCTTTTTAATGCTGGCAGCAGCAGAATATCCCATTTTTTCTGGTATCCTTCCTGATCTGAGGTTCATCCTAGATTAATGAAAGAATTTTTTTTCAGGAAAATTTTAGTATACTTCTGTAGATTAACAGCTTTAATAAGACATCTTTCTTAATACTTAGCAGTCTACAAGGATTTGATTTAATTGGTAAAGAAATAGGTACCTGGGGTACAAAGGGTAGGGGACAGACTGATTCTCACTCTTTTTCTCTCATTGCAAAATCTCATTATATGTTTGATCTGCTCCAAAGAGTGGACAAACCGAGCAACTCCATTGCCTGTGAACGCAACTTAATCTCTCTGCTGCAGTGTCTCAGCTAGAAGCTTCCTTCCCATCATAAGAGGAATCCTTCTTTGCATCAAAAGACAAGGAGATCCAAGGAAAAAAATCTGCAGTCTAGGAGTTAAGAATATTCTCCCCTTTTCTTCCATCCTCGCCCTAATAAAAAAAAACTATGATATGCTAGGGAAAATGTGGGAATGAACAGTGCAGGAATTTCGTAGAACAATTATTAGAATTGTAAAAATTGTAAAAAAGCACTTTTGATGTTGGAGTGCAGCAATAATAAATATTTGAAATGAAGTTGCCAGTAGAAGTCAAAGGAGCAGAAGAGCTGCTAACAGCAGTTTCCAGATGAGAGGTCTCAGTACATCACAAGTGCGAGACCGCCAACCAGATCTCACTTGGTAGTGGCTTCTGGCTGTTTCTGGCTAGACCTTAAGATCTCTCCAATTCTGTATCATTTAGTTGTGTAGTGGTTTTGATAACCAGAACACATTCAGTGATTTTTGGTAACTAGAACAAGAACAGCTGTGCCCTGTTGCACAGAACACCTCTGCTGCAGAAGTCTGTGTCTTGTCAGAACCATGGTGAAGGCAAGAATTTCATTTCTTCACAAATAAGAAAATTATTCTTTTAAAATTATCCTTCTTCTCTTTTTGGGGTGGGAAGGAGTGAATCTATAAAACAGTATGTGTGAGAAAAAAATTAGTTAAAAGTGAGACCCATTAGGGGAAAACATATTTTATATGAACAGAATTTAAAACACTTATTTTTTTTATAAGACAGTGAATAACATATCCTTGATGCTGAAGCACATATGCAGTTAATTTGAAAGTTGTAACTATACAAATATTAAAAAATGTTGGCATTAATTTGCCATTGTGACTTTAAATGTGAAATCAGTGTTACTCTTACAGGGTTTTAGGCCCTTAAAGTTCACCTTTCTGTATTTGTTAAGTGTCTCTTACTGTCTCTTACTTTATTCAAAAGCTTTTGTAAATTTTGGCCCCATTACTTTCATTACCAAATTGACTATTCAGTTGCTGCCTTTGTGAATCTTTTCTGAATTGCTTATTTTAGGATTTTTCCCTTGCTTCTGACAGCCTGTCAGTATTCTTTTCTATATTAATGTCTGAGTGTAGTGGGTTTACGGGGCAAGGTTTTGGTAGCGGGGGCCCTAGGGGTGGCTTCTGCGAGAAGAATCCAGAAGCTGCCCCATGTTAGGTAAGGGCCCTGACGCTGGCCAGAGCCAGGCCAATAAGCGATGTTGTTTGCGCCTCTATGAGAGCATATTTAAGACAGGGAAAAAAATTGCTGGGGAACAGCAGCTGGGAGAGAGAGGAGTGAGAAAACAGCCCTGCAGGCGCCAAGGTCAGTGCAGAAGGAGGGGGAGAGGTGCTCCAGGCACTCAGCACAGGTTCCCCTGTGGCCTGTGGAGAGGCCCGTGGTGGAGCAGGCTGTCCCCCTGCAGCCCGTGGGTCCCACATGGAGCAGATCTCCACGCTGCAGCCCGTGGAGGAGCCCCCAGTGGAGCAGGTGGATGTGGCCTGGAGGAGGCTGCGGCCCATGGAGAGCCCCCGCAGCAGCAGGCCCCAGGCCAGAGCTGCAGCCCGTGGAGAGGAGCCCACGCAGGAGCAGGGAGCTGGGGGGAGCTGCCGCCCGTGGGGGACCCATGCTGGAGCAGTTTGCTCCTGGGGGATGGACCCCGTGGTACGGAGCCGTGTGGGAGCAGTTGTTGAAGAGCTGCTGCCTGTGGGCAGCCTCCGCAGGCTCAGTTTGGGAAGGACGGCCCTGCGTGGGAGGGACCCCACGGGGAGCAGGGGCAGAGAGGGACCGAGAAGGAGTGGTGGAGATGAAGCATTATGGCCTGACCACAGCCCCCATTCCCTGTTCCCCTATGCTGCTCGAGGGGAGGAGGTAGAAGAGGGAAGATGGGTGGAAGGTGTTTTTGGTTTCTTTCCTTTGTTTCTCACTTCTCTAGCTTGTTAGTAATAGACAATAAATCTTACTATCTCCCTACTCTGAGTCTGTTTTGCACAATAATTGTTGAGCGATCTCCCCATCCTTATCTCAACCCTTGAGCTCTGTGTTGTATTTTCTCCCCCTTCCTCTCTGAGGAGCGGGAGTGAGAGAGTGGCCATGGTGGAACTCAGCTGCCCACCTGACTAAAAACTCCACACTGAGAAAGATCATTTGTGCAACGTTAATGAAGCCAGAGTGATATATACAGTTTTTACGGCTTTTTCCACTGATTCTTAGTGCTCTGTTGTAACATACTTCAAATTTGCTTTTCCCCTCGCTTTCATCTGCGTAGTTACTTCCAAGACTCTTTTCATTTAGTTTCTTCCTGTTGTGTGAATCAATTCCATTGAGCAAAATCTAGAAAAACTTTTTTTTTTTTTTCTCTCAGCAATAATTCTACAACAACTTAAGGTGTTTTGTTTGTTTGTTTGTTTGTTTGTTTTGTTTCCTTCTGATCTCCTCTTTATTCCGTATACAAACTGAACACTATTTGCTGAATGGGCATGTATTTTTAACAGATGTATTTTTTTTTTTATATAATCCTCAGTACTTGTTACAGATCTAGCTTTTCATTTAATATATACTATTTTAACTGTTTAATGGAACATTATTAATTCTCCTGGAAACTTTTTTTTGTATGACAGTAATTTCAGTATTTGAAGTTTCAGGTATTTCATTTATTTCATCTAGTTCATCATCTTAACTTCCTTGTGAGCACTGGTGGTTTTAAATTGATTTTTTTTTTTTTTTTATTGGCACAATTGTTAAAAATATCTTCCTACTTTGGATGCCAGATTTAGCAATTTAGACATTCTCTTCAGGATGTGTAGTAGTAATAGAACTTCATATATTCAGAATAAATTTTCACTGTCTTCATATTCATATGAGTTCATATCACTTCTGTAAATGATATTTGTAACTTTTTAAGTTGGACAGCCAGAAAATGAAGCTCATGTAAAGTAGCGGCCATTTGGCATGTTCAAGAACATTCACCAAAAGGTGATCCTTCTTACTTTGCAGTCACGCTGATATAGCAGGATGTGTGATGTCTTTGTATGAAGGCTACATATTTCTTAGCATTTTGTTGGGGAAGAACTGCAATACCTAACCACAGGTCAAAGTTATGAATGCACCATGTGCTGCTGGTAAAGCTGGAACTTGGGTATGGTTTCATGCTCGGGGTCTCTGTATTAATTCTCAGCAGGCCACATACTTTGAGCAGCTGTGTTGCCTGGCTTTGACTTTCACACTTCTTTACCCCTTTGTATCAATTCACCACCACCTTGTTTCTATGTTCCTGGTTTCATTTTTCTTACCTTTTTGCTCCTGGTAGTTTCCATTTCCATCTCTATCTTTTCAATACTTTGAATCTTTTTCTTAGAACAGTGTGTTTCAGTCAGACTATTGCAAAACAATTCTTGCATTCACCATTTTATTTGAGTTATATAATTGTTTATTTACATGCACTATTTTGAATTACATAACTGCTTATTTACATGCACTGTTTTTCATTGCAGCAAAGCAAGCAATGGAGCAGGGAAGATCTCCAGTTATAATAGACAACACTAATACTCAAGCCTGGGAGATGAAACCATATGTGGAAGTGGTAGGTTTTGTTGTGACATCATACCATCTGTTACAACCTCAGACATTTACCTTCACACATGATGAGCTGGTCTGCTTTGTGTGAGACTCTTTTCCTTACTCGAGTTTCTGAAGAGAGAAGGCTTATTGATACAATCAGTAACTGGTGTGGCAATAGTCCAGAACAATTTTAGGACAGACTTGATAGAATCTGCTTAGTGTGGAGTGAAAGCTAAGACAGGTTTGGGGGCAAGTGAAATTTAGTGCGCTACTACTGTAGCGTTTGTTATATCTGTTTATATCCAAATGATATCCATTTATTATACTGGTCTACAAACCTATTAGAGTCATTACTATTCATATTTTATATAATTGTGATACTCATATGAAATGTTTTTCTTTGCTTGCTGCAGGCTCTAGAAAAGGGATACAGAGTGGAGTTCCATGAGCCTGATACTTGGTGGAAGTTTGATCCTGAAGAATTAGAAAAGTAAGGTTTATATTACAGAGATCATTGTACTTGTATATATATAGAGACACAGACAAACAGATTTGCCCATGTAAATATATATGTAAGGGGTTTATTTTTTTATCCAGTATCTTATTTTTTTCAAATGTGTAACTACTAGTATAAAATATATTTTATTTAAGTACGCATTTTGAGATGTACTTTCAAATAGAAGTGTTACGGATATCAGAAAAGGTCCTGTCTTGTTGGCCCAAAGCAGTTAATGCTAAAACTTTGTTGCATGTGGGTGGAAAAAGAGATTGAGCATTGTTGTAAGTGCTTCTGTTGTATTGAATGATTTAAGTTATCCTGATAAATTTGTTGTTAAAAAATACTGAAGACAAGAAATAGAAGATAAAATAAAATTATGCATTGTATTAAAAGTGCGTAAGTGTCTTGTTATGGTCTACTTTTTTGGATGTCTTAGTATCAGTGAATAGTAGTCCATTCCTAATCAGTGAAGGTTAAAAGGAAAGTTTGTGTTTTAGATGGTTCTATTGCAGGATTTTGTGAAACTGTTTCCAGTCTTCAGAGGTTCTTCTGTAGAGTACTGTTGGACATCAGTCATTGGTCTTGAGCGTTGTGAGAGAATCTGGAAAGCTGGTTATTATTCCTGGTTAATCTTTTGGTTCAGGTGTATATGCTTTTAGGAATCCGTGAGGTCCCAACCCCACTTAGGGAAATTTCACTGTTTGAAATGCAGTGCTTGAATGCTTTCACGGTTGATCCCAAGGAGTTCTTTTGCTGATTGTAGTTTTACGTGCTTCCAACTGACTTGGCTTTTATCATTGTTTCAGTGTTGTAAAATAGCCCCCTACAAACTACCAAGTAAGTTTGTATAATACGTATATTACCTACTTAAACTTTATTCTGCATTCTCTAAAAATCTTTTAAAGTTTTCATCTTTTGCTCCTAAGCTACCACTAATTTATTCTTAGAGATGGAGTTCTCTCTCTGTTGGATGAGTTTTGTTAAGTTTTTCTAGTTACAGTGTGGAACTGGTATGTTAGGCAGGAAGCTGTCTTAATAATCAGTTCTAAGATGTTCAGTGTGAGATCTCCTTTGCTTGAGAAAGACTCAGTTTTTCCAGAAAATGCATGTTTTCACGTGTCTGAATTTTATGTTTAACTTCAATCCAGTGCTATAATATGGTGACTTTCTAGCAGTCTGGTGCGTTTCTAGATGCCATTTTTAGAGAGTTGTGTCTGCCTTAGCACTTAGTGTTTAGAAATCTGTGTAAAGCCTTATTGAAAGGAAAAGAGACGAGGTCAATGCTGGCTGAATGGTGAATTCCTGACGTCAAGAACATGACAGATGTTTTAGTGTGAAAGAGCTTTCAGAAGCCTTTTTTTTTTCTTCCAGCATGCCAATGAGGTACAAATTGCCTTTAGACTCGCTCATGTGTGATTTTGCTTTTAGTTTAGTTTTGTGCATGTAACTTGTGAAAACATCTTGATTTCACATGTATGTCTTGCAGTAGTGCTTGAGGTATCTTGCATAGCATTTAGACCTTTCATATAAAGGGTTTTATACTTTCAGATACAATTTTTAGGATATCTTGGAAACTGCGGGTCAGAACAAATAAGTGGCAAAATGATTGGTTGAAGAGAAATGTTTTTGGCATGTTTAATGAGTGTTGGATGAAATGTTACCCTGTTTCATGCTTGTATACTTTCTGAGTAGCTGGTCAGTTAGGAAACAGAATATTAAATATAAATGCATTTGGTTTGGACTTTTGGGAAATAATTATCTTGTGTAATCAGTATTTTGGGACAGGTGGTGTTTTCTTTAATTAAAATTTACCTGCTGTCTGTATATACACAGAAGTGATATGCAACATGTTTAATGTACCCCATTTTCCTTCAGTATGATTGTCAAACTTTAGTTTGGCATTGACTGCATTGAACTCACACTGATTGTTTAAAGTAGTAATGCCTATGTAGGATTATTTTGCTAATACATTGGTTTGCTCTACATGGCAAAGTTCTTCGAGTATTAGAAGCTTTTAACACTGACAGCTTCTTTGTTGCTCCAAGCAAAAAAAAACAAAAGCTTTCCAAGTGTAACTGTCTGTTAGGAGGTTTAGCTGGTATATCTTATTGTTTAAGGATGAGATAGCTTTATGTTCCTTCAGTATAACCAAGCTGCCAAAAGATGAATGAAGACATGCCCAAAGAGGATGTTTCCTTTGGGATGTGGTTTAGTGGTAGACTTGGCAGTGCTAGGTGAATGGTTGGACTTGATGGTCTTAGAGGTTTTTTTACAGTCAGGATGAGTCTACGATTCTGTGACATCCTAGTATTAAATTACCCTATACAACGGATTCATTTAAAAAAAAAAATATGTAATTCCTGTGCTTGATGGGATTCTGCTGCTGGTGATTGTATTGTCCTGCCTTTTTCTTTAAGAAAAACTACTTGCTCATTCAAGTCCATTCAATTTTGGGTGAATGTGCACTTTATGCCATTTGCACGTGAGTTGTTTTCTTTTCCTAGCTGTACTGAGATAGAGAGAATCTTATATAACTTGGTACTTGCACTGGGTGGCATAAAAGGATTTAGACTTCGTCTTTTCAATTTCTTTATTGTGCAAGTCAAGTGCTTTATAGAATCCCTGTATTTCTCGGGGTTGGCTTTTTCCTGTGCTTTTAGCCTTGTTCATATTTGTGAATAAAATCAAAATTGTTAAGACTTGTTAGCTGATGGGTTTAACATGCTGCTGATCCTGGACGTCTTTAGCAGGATGTGAAAACTAATAACTTTTAAGTGGTGAGCCTCTTGTGGTGGTCACTGTAGCTTTTGTCCCATCTGGAAAAAACATCTGTGAGGGAAATACTCTGCTTAATTCTGAGTACCTCTGAGATACCTGATTCTTCTTCCAGTCTAAATATGAAACTAGTGTTCTACCTATGGAATGCTTTGAGCTTTTGTGAACTTGATAAGTACTCTATTGTTGCAACAATATGCACAAACTAGATTTTTTTTAAATATTTCTCTATAGACTACCCTTTTTCTGGCATATCCTATTTGTCCCCCCTGCTGATTTTTCCCTTATAGAATTTAGAAAATTTATTAAGGGGACTCACGCCTCTGTCCCTGTCAGAAAGCACAAAGATACCCAAGTGGTATGACTTGGAAATTTTTCAGCTTCAACAAGGTTTCTTGGTGATAAGAATATACTGGGTTATGGTAAATCCTTGTCTACATTATAAAAAGATTCCATTTACATTTGGTATCTATTCTTTTAGATTCAATTCTGTTACAGTGCTGGTAATTCTCTGACATTTAGTTTGTGCTTGAGCCTCATGGTTTTCTTTTTAGCAGGGACTGAAATTCTGCTAAGGCAGATTTTAAGGTGCTATTCCATAGATACTGAGGAGATAGATGCATCGCAATGTAGTATCTCATGTCTCAGGTTCTTAATAGGCCAAGTTCTCACTGAAAGCAGCAGCTGTTCACTAAACACTCCAATTACAACTTTTTTGGCTGTTCTTCCCTTCCTTATCTGTCTTTTTTGAGTATATTTCTAATTTTTTCTCAAGTATTGGTAAAAACTACTAGATAAAGTATCATGAGCATGCAGTGCTAGTTCAAAACTAAAATTTTTCCTCATTTTATATAGAGATTTATTGATGAGAAATACTCTGTCATCAAGTCTTGATACCATGTAGTTCCATTTCTTTTTGTTAGTTTGAACATTGCTTTCATAAGTAATAGTCTATAACACATTATTCCCTCTACTTATTAGCTAGTATATCATGTAAAAATCAATGAATAAACAAAACTAAGTCTTTCTAGGATTATTTATGTATGTTGTCCTGGTGAATAACAAACATCACATTTCTATATGAAGAAAGGCTGTAATTGTTTTCTGTTATTTAATATATTCAGTGTTGAGTTGTTAAAAAAACCTTAATACAAGTTGAATATTAGGAGAATGAGAATACAATGTAATGAAATTGAAATTTCAAATGTCACAGCATTTTAGTTTAAAAATGTATGCAATCTCTTGAATTAGTTGAATGTATGTTTTTCAGTTATCTAAAGCTTACTGCTAAGTAATGCAGGAAAATACAACTGGTTTTTATAGATATGAAAAGCAAGAAGAAAAAATGTGAAATTATTCTTTTTTCTTAAAGACTGTAAACATAAACATACCAGACAATTTATTTTTTTATTTTTGTAGGAGGAATAAACATGGGGTCACTCGTGAGAAGATTGCTCAGATGTTGGAACGATACGAATATCAAATATCCATACCTATTGTCATGAATTCAGTTGCACCTCCTCACAAACACACACAAAGGCCACCTCTGCAGCGAAGACATAGGTGGGGAGGCAATACAGACTCGTGGAATTCTTTCACTATTTCCAGTAGCCGATAACACAGTTGCAGTCAGTTATAAAAATCTGTTACTTGCCCTTCTAAAACACATCATCACCTCCAATAAAGTAGTGGATTTTCTGTTTTAAATAGGCCTATTTCAAGACTGTTCCCTTCTGGAGGTTATTCCTTTAATGGACTTGCATGTAAATAAAATTGTACATTACATGTTTTTAAAAATATATATTTATTACAGTTGTAATAACGTTGATTTCAGTAAAATTATTTGATAGAGTATGAGGTATAGCAGTCTTCCTTCCTGAACTTAAGACAATGATGTTTTCATATAACAAGTAACTGTTGAACAGTTTTTTTAAAGAGGTCCTATTAGATACCTTTTAAAACAGAATTAAAGCCCAGGAGAGCTTATTTATGTAGTAATTGATTTTAATGATCTAACTTAGACTCCTTATCTTTTATGAGATCTTTTTGAAAACACTTATGTCTTGGATTGTCATTTTGTTTTAATTGGTATATACTGACAATTGGCAAACTACTGGCATGTATTTTCTGGCTTTTTGTCTCAGAAGCTCATCTCAGCTGAAGCAGCATTCTGTTAATACAGTGTTCACCAGCCTTAAACTCTGTAACCTCAGTTCTTTAATGTATTTATTTATTCTCCGTGGTAGCAGCATGTAGAGTATGACTGTGTCTGTGCACCACCAACTCTTTTTGTACTTAAAAAACTAAATGTTCTCACTACAAATGCCAATTTTGTTGCTCTTTCTAAGGCAATTTCTTTCATCCAGGATAAAAATTAAGTACTTGGAAGTATCAATTCAATACAAATAGTGGAGATAGTTCTGTAAAACCATGTTACATTCTTAATTTTGGCACAGGCAATGTGATCTGTTATTCAGCGCATAACAACCAATGAAACAGCATGGAGATTGACTTAATTTATTATCCTTTTTTGCTTAAAACCTGATGAATTCATAAGTTTTCACTTTGCTTGCTTTCTAACTGCTTGCTGTATTAATAAAATATGTTTGTCTTCGATGTTGTTTTAGTAGTTCAATGCAACAGTCTTTGTTTTCAGGCTTTTGTGATTTTTGTTCAGATGAGCATTGGTAGTAACCCGTTAGCTGAAATAACCTATCTTCAGGCCTAACTACGTTTGACTTCCTTAAACACTGAGTAAGTCTTGAATAGGAAGGCTTGTTGAGAATGTGAGAACATAACTAAAACTATTACTATTATTACTGTTATTATGGTGGAATAGTCATCAGAATTTTGAACATTCTGAAGTCAGCATGACTTTTTTTTAAAAAAAAAACTTATTGGGAGTTTCTATTGTGGGCCCTAAAAATTGTTTCATTTTTAAAGTCTGAGTAACATAAAAATCCAGGTATATAATGAATTATCTTTCTGTGGTTTTATACAACTACTGTGTGTGTACATTTGTACAATTTAATGTATATCTAGAATAACATTTTCATAAAAGATTTTCTTAACTGTAAGAGTTAAAGTATGCAGTTTCACATTTCAGTAATGTTTTAATTATTTGAAAAATAATCTATTTCAAATAGTGTAGTTTCTTAATATATTGAACTACTGTTTATGTATTAAAAAGAAGCAGCTTTCCAATTATATAAATTATCTTGTTGTATGTTACTCATTTCAATTGTGTTTACTGTATTCTAGTTTTCATAGTCATCTTTTTCCATGTCTCAAGAGAATCATGGAAATCATTGTCAATGGTCAGTAATACGTCAATTATCCTGAAGTTTTTATATTTAAATATAAATTACATTTCATCTGAGAGGAAGATAAAAAGGTTGAAAAGAGACTCATTTTATTTACTCACATGATCATAATTAGCATGACATGATTATGACTTTAAGTCATAATAAAGTGATACATTTTATTAATTATATGTGATATTCAGGCAGTGTGCTAAGATATTGAAATAATTATTGAATATATATATATTCAATGTACACATTGAATATATATATATTCAATATATATATTATTGAAGTGATTATTGAAATTTGGCATTATGATATCTTTTGGTACCCTTTGTCTTCAGTTTTTGAAAGATTTTGTAAGAAATACTTGGTTGATATTTATGTTTTCTTTAACTGAATTTTAGTATTTAAGTAGATAGGAATGAGGACTATTTAAGAAGGATGCAGCTTATTTTTGTTATATGTTTTTAATAAATTGTTGATGGATGGTGAGTATTTTTGTTATGCAAAGCACGTTGATTAATATAGGCTTGCTATCTGCAAAGGGATACGTAACAAGAACAGAATGCTTTGCAACTTGTCAGAGTATCAAACGCTTATTGTAAACTGCTTAATCTATAAAGCTGTATTCCAAAGTAAGTACATGGTAGGTGAAATCGCTGTTACTGTGTAACACATGGTCTTTGTTTTGTTATTATATATTTCATGAGGTTTTCACATCTGTGGTTTAAACTACCAACTAGAAATATGTGTATCTGAGAGAGAAGTTGATTTCTTTTCATCCATGATGGCATATTACACTACAATTTTTATATGTTAAAACAAAACAAACTATATATATATATATATTAAAAAAAAATAATAATTAAAAGAGGATGTGAAATACGTGTTACAGGTAATGAATTTCTCCTGCTTCTTCCCAAGTGAAGAAAATGACTTATTTTGTCAAAAACTACATACAAGAAATGTAAGAACTCCTTCAATTACACCTGGGCTCTAAATATTTTTTCTATCTGGCATAGCATTTATGCAATACACCTATTAATTTGTCACACATGCTAACAGTATACCTAGAATTAAGGTTTTCTGTCATTTTTGATTTTTAGTAAATTGGTAGCTCATAGTATATGATGAAATAATAGTGTTACAAATGCAGATTCTAGGTATCTGCTGCATACTTCAAGCTAGTGAGGTTTGATAAGTAAATTTAAACAGAAGAGTTAAGATACTTAGCTGTAGTTTTACCATCCCACTCTTCTAAGCCTGAAATTTAAATCAGAGTTAGTCTGCAGAACATACATAATTTGATAACAGTTAGCAACACATAATTATATATAGGTGTAAAGGAAAAAAAAAAGAGCTCTAGTTTTATTGCTTAATCTAACTGCTCTGTTTCTTGTTTTATTAGTTTATTTCCTGAAGTATTAAAAGCTTTGACAGATGATTTAGTGGCTGTCTTTTTTTTTTTTTTTTTTTTTTCATCTAAATAATAATGATTAAAACACTAGAAGTTCTAATGTAACAACGTTTTTTAAAAAGTGTTAAATGGTGTCCTAGGAATTCTGTCTTCTGTTCTGGTGCCCATGTCCTTTTTAGCTTCAGTCTAATTTATTTTACTATGCAGGGTATTTTTTAAGCTTTTTTTCTTTAAAGAAGAAAGCCAAGATTGTCTTTTTTTTGTCTCTTGAAACGTTCTAGAGAGATGGTAGATTTCTTTCTTTCTCTGTTTCTCTTTTAATAGATAACTGAAGATCAGGCTTGTCTAACTGGGATGAGACCCAGGGTTGTTTTTGTTTTTTTTTTCGTTGGACCAGTATGATTCATTTTCAGTGAATTAGGGAAAAAAAAAAAAAAAAGTTTTTGTAATTTCACATTCCTGTGTATGATAGCTGTAGTTTGAACTTCTGCATCACCCTAGCAAGCGCGTTTCCTGGAAGGAATTCTTTCCCTCTCTGCTGTACATCATGGGGGTCAGACAACAGGGTGTATTTTGAGAATTGAGGGGTTTCCATACAAAAGAAGACAAGCTTGTATTACACCTCCCAGTAAGCAGCAATAAGACAACGTTGTGTTGAAATGCAGTTCATACACTTGAAATCAAATCCTGAATTTAAGAGTGTTCAGCTGTTTCATTTAAGTCAAATGTGTGGAAATGTTTCACCTCACTGTTTCTACAGTGACATTTTTTTTCAATATTTTTTCCTTTTTTCAATATTTTATCTTTTCATCCTTTTGAAATAAAAGCAAGAGCAGTATGGTTTTGCTGAAATGTTATTTGTTAGATTTAAACTCTAGTATTTGTACAGTATTGCATCTGGAATGGGTCTTTGCAGTTTCCTTTTAGCTGATAATGCTGTTTCCACATTGAGAGCTACTTCGTTCCTCAGGTAGGCTGTCCTTGACCATTTAACGTATGCTTTACTGGTATATAGTGCTGCTGTAATAGTGCCGTGTTCTGCCAAGTCAGCATGTGTTGTGTCTGTGAAGTAATTTTTTTGTAGTCGTACTTGCAGCCTTTTTATGGTTTTAAATATTTATGCATTTTTAAGTTGTCACTTAAATTCAGCATCTTTTCAGCACCTTTCTCACGTGGTCCCCCAAACTAGTACCAGAGTAGCTGCTTTATAATTATGTGGTCGTCCTGTTTGTCCTTTTTTTTAGGCCTAGTGCTAACTTTGTGAGTATTGTAGGATTTTCTGAAAACATACTAGACAAATATTTTCCGAGCACAATTTTTGGAAGATGTTATCTAACTACTAATTAAAAACAAACAAACATTAATTCTTCAGTAGAGTTTGTTTAATCTCTTAAACTACTAACACACTAAAAATTCTGCTTTAGCTGACAGGTTAAATAACTTGGGATAATATTTCTAAGAGGTTTATTGTATCATTAGAAATTAGTCTTAGTCATGGGGTTATAATCCTGTTTGGCTGTCCTTTCAGTCATGATACTTGTGATCATTTTTATTCCTTTACTATCAGCAATACTATTCCTTTACTGTCAGTTTTGGTAACTGATGGTTACCACAGATAACTGTTAACCTCTATAACAGTTCCCTGAACAGCTTTCTCACACCGTGTTCTTAACATGAGTTTCTTACGCCTCATGGGCCTGATTTGGGGTGGATTGAGCCATATTACTTTTTCCCCATTTTGCATTTTCTCTTATAGCTTAACTCTGTAAGACGAACACATTGCTCCCCAGGACTCATGAAAACAAAAGCAGAGTTATTGGATCTTTACCTGGAGCAAGACAGGCATACATATTTGAGCTACATTTGCAGATTATAGATCTAACTCTTTGGTACGTGCTCCAAACATTCAATGAAGTACACCTGAGAAAATTTCAAAGCTATTTTCACTTCATGAAGCCTGTAGTTACAAGACTGTGCTCATGGCTGTGCAGAAAAACTGCATTACATATGGGAGAATAAATCACATTGTATATATGTATATATTGAAAGCACAGTTAAAGTTTTGGATTTTGTCCTATGTTTTTGTTCCATTCCAGCAGTCTCGGATGACTTCTTGTTCCTAATAATGTAGGTTATGTCCAAAGTGCGGCTCTTTTTGGTCCTAGGTCTTGAGGAGAGGCTTTGTTGTGAGCAAAGAGATCTGCCTATGGCTTCACTTTCTACTGCTCTGAAGGGAAGAGATTTGTAAAGAGATGAAATGAGTTTGTCTTTTGGCTGGTTGGTTTGTGGTGCTCTTGTTGAGAAGGCCCAGCCTTGAGCTCCCTGCTCCGAGTAGAATGTGAGGGCCACCACAGTGGTCAGGGCCTGGAGCACACGGTGCCCGGGGGAAGGCTGAGAGGAACTGGGGTTGTTCAGCCTCAAGAGGAGAGTGCTTCTGCCTAACAGGCTATGAGAGGTGGAACCAGGCTCTTCTCAGATGAGAAGCAATAGACAGAAGCTGCAGCATGGGGAAATTCCAGTTAGATCTTAAAAATAAAAAAAAATCTACTGTGAGGGTGGTGAGGCAGAGTTTGCCCAGAGGTTGTGTAATTTTCCACACTTGGAGCATTCAAAACTTGTCTGGGAAAGGCACTGAGCAGCAAGGTCTAAGATGTTATTGCTTTGAGCAGATGTTGGACCATATGATTTCCAGAGGCCCTTTCTGGCATATTTCATTCTACTTGAATGGATGTAATGATAGCAGCGTCCAAAATAGCAAAAGAGCTATTTAGCCCATATCAGTCTTAGCCCGTATGATATACCAAAGGAGAAAGATCAATGCACAAAAGTAGTAAGTGAAAGGCCAGTATGATAAAGTACTGAGATTTGTTTTTGTTTATTTATTTATTTATTTATTTAAAAAGATGCAATACTGTTCAGAAAATACACATTATAACTGAGTGTTGTATAGCTCTCAATATTTCACACAGCATTTGAGATGCGCAGTTTAAGCCTAATACTTACCGTGACTGTTCTCAATAACAACGCTGTCTGCAGTTAGACATATTTAAATTTTAGTGTTGCTACCATCTAGGCTATAGGTTGGGTACTTAATGTTTGCTGTTACTGTTTTTTTATTTTTTTACTTATTATTACATTCCTCTTGCAACTTTTCACCCTTTGTCTCATTCTGAAACTATGCCTTTCCAACTTGGCATGATCTGTCTCTGTCCTGTGTGTTGTTGCTATAGTTTGCTTTATAATTCTGGAGCCATTTCCCCCTTCTGTTTTCTTCCCTGAACTATCAACTTGTGTGCAGAGCTACATGTTAATTCTTTCTTTTTTTAATGCCTCAGCTCAAGCTGATGCTGATTTAAAGACTGAGATTATTAATTCTCCCCCGCTCCCAGGTATCCTTTTGATTTTTTTTTCTATTCTGCTGAGAGTAGTGCTTTCTGTCATACAATGTATTTTTCTTCATCCATTCTCCTCTTAGCTTCATGAAGTTTGTGGCATCTTCTTGTGTTTTGTTCTCAGGAGTACAGTCTGTGCTGTAGATATTTAATTACATGTCTTTGCTACAGTTTTGTTGATTTAAGTTATTTTAAACACAGCTGAAATCTGTTATCTTTCACTGAAAGTTCATACTAGAAAGTTTCCTAGTAAAAAATAGGTAATTGAATACCTCCAAATAGTCCATTCTGCTTCATTGTGCCTCTGTTGCTTCCTGACAATCCCACCCATGGTTTTCATCAATTTGATTTTTGGTTTTGTCTTAAAACTTCATTTTAGATCTGTTTTCTGTGTGAATATGCCTGAAGAATAAGGGCCAACACTTCACCCTGTAAATCTGATTTTTTGACTTTAACACCTTTTTGTTCTGCTTGCTTCTGACTAAATTCTGGTTTTGATGGCTGTTATCTATGTATCCAAGTACTGATGATACATCACAATATGTATTTCTCTATTTTTTAATTTTTTTTTTGCTAAAAATAGTGCTGTTTATTCATTCACTTCAAGTGGCTTGTACACAATGAGGATATTTTTCAGGAATTAGGGTCAGGAAAGTGTATTATTTGTGGACTGCAGTGTAAGACATGTTTTATTTCACAATCTCATGAGAGCCTCAGCAAATCTGCCTTTTCCTGGGCAGAGCTGCTTGAGCATAATTGCATAAGCACATGCCTGAAAAGCAGTAGATTGTAAGGAAGAGGAATTGTGAAATGGATTGTGAGGCAGCTCACAGAATTTAATTTCTGAATGCAAATCTTATTTCTTCTAAAATCAAGGATCCACTCAGATTCAATACTGTCTTGTATTTTTTGAACTGCTTAGGTTATATACATTTGTGCTATATGATAAATCTCTAACATTGTTTTAATTTTGAATGAAAAAGGTTGAGGTTTTTTAAGGCGATCTGTTATGGTTGTGCATGTTTTTTCAATATCTGTGAACTGGATGTTAGTCAAGTGGGCTTTGCATTTGCAATGGATGATATTGTTTGGTAATTTGCAGTCCTCACCTCAGTGTGCTTCGGCTGATGGTTTCCAGCCTGGACCATCAACTTTGTAGGATGTTGTATTTAAGTGTGCTCCGCTGCTGCTGAAAGTGCTTAGGATTTTGTGAGAACTGATTTCTTCATGTCCAGATATATAATAGTGCAAGGATTTGTCCAGAAAATAATGCAAAACACGGATTGCTCATTCTGTGGGACAGTGGGATTTTTCTATCCTATTTTAGAAAGAGTTCCATAAAATCTTATACAGAAATGTCTTTATAGCAATAACAGATTAAGGAGCAGTGCTGCACAGCAGATTACACCAACTTTATTAACCTGTGTACATTTGACAATAGCTCATGTGTCTTCAAACAAATTCTCAAAGCAGCATATTTGTTGTCTAGCCTGGATGAATTTCAAATAGGGTGTCTTTGTGATTGAACTGATACCATCCAAATAATAGGGCTGTTATGGCAGAAATGTTATCAAACTTGCAAACGTGGTTCGTGCTGTACTTCCAGTGCGTACAGTTGACCTCTGCATCCATATTAAATGTTCAGAGAAGGAGCTTAAATGAACATTGCATCCCCTTAAGATGGATTCAGATCATTTGCAGTGTTTCATTTGGTCCTTTTTTTTTCCTTCTTTGCTTTTTAATGTTGAACCATACTTAGTGTTGCAGAAAAATCCAGTAAAACAAAAAATAATGTCTCTTCTTTGTTAGCATCCATCGGTACCTGTTGTCTCTTTGTTGTTTTCTGTTCTGGTTAGTATTTTGGGTTGTGTCAGGTGAGATACTTGTGGCACCTAAATGAGGTTGAGAGTGTTTCACTTGTTCAGGAAGCAGATGTATGATACTGGGCAGAAATATGCTCAGTGCATATGTGTGTATACATATATGTTAATGGGTATATTCAGGATAGATTCCTTAATGTTTTATCAACATATTCCATGACTAAAGAGCCAAAAGAGGAGATCAGCTCTTCCAGTCAGAAGACAGTGACGGTTTTCATTAACTGGGCAGGACAAAGATCAGTCTGATCGCTCCACCCAAAAGTTCCTGTGAACTGAATGGACCATCACATGAAAACTGAATTTCCATGTCTAGCACCTCAGGCAGCTGAGATTTTTGGAGTTTTGGATTGGTTGTATTTTTGTTTGTTCATTTAATTTGAAGTAAAGTGGTGAACTTGCATGTGGATTTGATTAAGTGGACAGCTCTTAAAGAGATGCTGTGATCAAACCGATTGTATGCTTTTGTCTGTATACTCTCTAGACCGATGCCTCTTGGGTCTGGACTACAGCTGGCGGGCATCTGATGGCTGATTATATATAATGTGTAAATAGCAGTCCTGCAGAAGTGGTAAAGACTGGGCATTGTGCTCTTTGAGCGTTGTGAAGGAATAGCATGTTTTGTGAAGACGCATACTTCTCACTCATACTGGCAATGCTGTTGGGAGATGAAGTAGTGAGTTTCTTTAGATTCAGTTCAGTTAGTAGGATCTTTACTGGTTTGGAGTGGGGAGCATGAATTTACAACACTGGAATGTGCAAACATTTCTTAGGAATCATGTATGGTGAATTTCTGTAAGGCGGGCTGTGAGGCATCCCAACATGATGCTGCTGCTGAAAGGAGTTACCTTGCTCCTACTACATCCTTACTCTTAGCTGGACAGTTATTATACTTCTTGTTTTGGTGGGTTGAATTAGCTCAACAACAAAGTTAAGTACTTGCTTTTTCATGCTGGCTCAGGCAGCTAAATCCACCCAAAAAGAGGGTGAGACGGGTGGGTAAGACAGGTAGTGGAATCATAGAATCATTTAGGTTGGAAAAGACCCTTAAGATTACCGAGTCCAACCATCCCTCTAACACTACTAAGTACAGCACTAAACCATATCATTAAGCATCACATCCACATGTCTCTAAATACCTCCAGGGATGGGGACTCCACCACTTCCCTGGGCAGCCCGTTCCAATGATTAATTATCCTATCTGTGAAGAAATTCTTCCTGATATCCAATCTAGAGGTCATTTCCTCACTTCCTATCACTTGTCTCCTGAGAAAAATGGTCCACACCCTCCTTTCAGGTAGTTGTAGAGAGCAGTAAGCTCTTCCCTGAGCCTTCTCTTCCCCAGACTAAACAACCCCAGTTCCCTCAGCCGCTCCTCACAGGACGTGTTTTATAGGAAGTGCATGGCCAACATCTAGACCAAAGTAGGAAAGGGTGACTAAATCTGTACTTTTCAGCAACAACAAAGTGCTAAGCTGGATGCTCATCTCTCTAATGGAATTTCAGGAAGCCCTGTATTGATGAGGAGTTACTTTTTAAGGTGTCAGGTTCAAAGTTACTTTGCATGTCTTTTCCGGTTCCTTGATCACTTAGTACTAATGTTCCGTTTGAAGAACTGCAGCTTTAGCACTCTTAAGTACGGGCAAGGTATTGCCCAGAGCAGCTGTGGCTGCCCCATCCCTGGAGGTGCTCAAGGCCAGGCTGGATGGGGCTTTGGGCAACCTGCTCTGGTGGGAGGTGTCCCTGCCCATGGCAGGGGGGTGGGACTGGGTGGGCTTTAAGGTCCCCTCCAACCCAAACCCTTCTGTGATTCTCTGATATGCAACTCAGAATGCTGGCACTATGACTTTTTATTTTGTTGTTATTCCAAAGTTGTAGTTTTTAAGTTTGTTTCTGAAGTAAAGTTAGCTCACAAGGGAATTATTCAACATTAATTCAACAACATTTGTGGACTTGTTATATATTATTATAAGGAAAGAAATGTGAAGTGTATCCCAGTAGATACCATTTTATATAAGCAGCTTTACTGTAACTCTGGTATTGAAAATCCATTCTGGAGTCTTTGAGATTAGCGATAGTATAAATTTCTCAGAGAGCATGTACCTCATTGCTAAATGTCACATAGAATTGCCTTTCTATTATCAATTCCTCTATACGTTATTACAGCTCTATACCTTATTTCAGGAATGCCTGTAGACGTTTTTTTTGTATCAAGCAGACATCAGCTTAAATGTATGGTAGAGCTGAAGTTTGTTACAATAAACTTAAAAAATATTTTTTTTCCTGATTTTGCCATTTTCCAGTTTAAAAAACAAACAAAAAAAAAGCATTGCTAACTTGTCTAAATTGTTTTCTTTGCATGTTCTACCTCAGGCAGCTGTCATGAAAATGTGTTTGTTTCTCTGTTGAAGAGTGTCATTGGAGTACTGACTCCCAGTTAGGCTGCAATTGCTATTTTGAGCATTAAATTACAACCTGGAAGTCACGTGTAATAGAGTTATGGCAAAAAGCTTTTAATATTGTCTAAATGGTAGGCTGAGAAATTTCAAAGCATTGTGAATTCTTATTTCAGCAAAAATATTATTACATTTTTTCAGATCTGTTTATTATTAAACAGCTGCATTTCTTAAGTATGTTTTTAAAATACAATATATATGGCAAAATGTAAACTGAAACTGCACCTTTTTTTTTTTTTTTTCTTCCCTCTTGTGTGTTGTATGTGTTTTATAACAAGTTAGCAAACGCCTCTGTAAAGAAGTCTATCTCCATGCTGGTTCTCCAACTTTGTGTGCCATATGGTTTTACAGTTGGGAAAACTCTTCAAAAGGGCACGTAGGCAGACTAAAAGGAGGAACTAAGTTAAAAATAAACAGAATTAGTAGACAATTTGTTTTATTACATGCAAAAAAACATAACCCCAAGCAGGGAAATTTCAGCTATGCCATCACAGTGCATTACAGTGTTTCATAGGGGTAGTATTTTCTTTGAATTTGTTGCCTGAATAGTGAAGTATAATAAAGTTTATTATTCTGAATAATAATAATATTCTAATAATAATAAGAAGAATAAAGTTGTTTATTCTGCATTTGGGAGCCTACCATTTCCCTTTTTTAGTCCTTTCTTTGGAAAATCCGAATCATTAGAAAACTAGTTTCACTGAACTGCCCAAAACCTTTACTTTTCCAACATACAGAAATGTCATGGTTTATATTTAATAGGAACTATTGAATGCTGCTATTGAATTAAATGACACTTCCAGGTATGCTAAATCATCAGCCTGAACCACCGTTTGCATTCATCATTATTTTGACACATAACAATTTCAGTGCAATAGCAGCTGGTGGTTTCTTTGGATTATCCACTTTTCTTCTCCCATTATTTGGTGGATCTATTTCTGCTGTTCTTGCAGTCTAAAGTGAATCCTCTCCAGTGAGATTTTGCTTCCTGAATCAGAATTAATAGTGAGGAGAAGAAATAAATGTGCTGGCCTCAGACATTTTTTCCTCACTTCTGCAGAGTTCATCAGCAGCTCTTAGTGTGCGATCCTAGCCTAGGAAAGGTTTTGTCAGGATTATCCTGAAAGGCTTATCAGATACAGAAGGAATTAGGCAACAGAAACATGTCTGAATCTCTAGTAAAGTTGATTTCTACGGACAGCAGCACTGACTCTCAGCTGGGAGAGGTGGGTGGTGAGTAAGAGGGTATCTCCTGTAACACCAAAGCTGGAGAAGTTCATTCCTTGCCTTCTGGATTTCAGCCTTCCCTGGGCCATCTGGTGGTCATTTCTGCAGGGCTGATAATGGCAGCACAAGGTCCATTAGGTGCAATTCTAAGTTATTCCTGGAACTAGTGCTTAAGTCTGATGTTTTATTCCCCACCCCATTCAAAACAATTAAAAATAGGACATTATTTTGTTCTTCATGGGTAAGGGGTTTTATGGTTTTGAGAACTTCAGAGAACTTCCTCTCTAAAGATACGTTCAAAAGCTCCCTTTCAAAAGGAAGTAAGCTAATGTCAGGGTTTAAGACACATCCTGTGATTAGTATAGCTAGATGGGTTACATGTAAGAAAATAATCTCTCCAATTAACATTGTTTCACTTTTCTATCATTTGATTCAATAGACAAATAAGATCTATTCAATCCTAAAGCTTTTTTTATTTTAATAATCCCTGCCTGGGGGCGGGCCCCGCCGGCCCAGCATTCTGTATCTCTTTCTGGGGAGAAAGGAAGGATATTTTACAATAGGGAGTGCATCGTGAGCAAAATTCAGGGTGGAATTCATATTGGCTTAACTAAACATCTGCACATAAGCCATAGCATCCTGTATTGAAGATATACTGATTTGTAAAAGGGAAGTCAGATCTCATTACTCAGAGGAAAGCACCGTGTAGACTTAAATACCACAACTTGGAGGAGACCTCATTTGTTAAAAGGATGTCTCATTTGGATGCCATTTGGGGGCAATAAAACAAGATATTTTCTGAGACCCACAGTGCTTTTTGCAGTGATATCAAGGCACTGGGGCTTTTCAGTCCAGTTCTGGTAAGTGACTTTGTGGCTACACAGAGGCCTAGAAGGCTGCTGAGCTGCCTCCAACCCAGCAGATTGAGCAGGTTGTCTTTGTGGGGCTATTCCAAAGGAATTTCTCTGGTGCTAACAAGGAATAAATTAAAGAATGAGTAAAGTGTAGGTCTCTGCAGGTGACCTGTAGACCCCAAGCTTTCTGCATGCAAACTCAACCCCCATGCCCCCGTTTTATTTTCCTCACTTGAGAATTTCAGAAAGCTCTACTTAAAACAGCTCGTGTTAGATATGAATGCCCAGAAAATGACAAATTCTACCCTGTGATTCTTCTAGCTACTCCGTTGGTTAGTGTGTTGTTTGAAGTACCATCCTGAACAAAGAATTAAAGAAAAGCAGCATATCCTTGATTCAAATAATGATCAATGAAGCATAGCTGTGCAAATCTGATCTCTTTTAAGGGTTGCATTGGAAGAACTTAGATTTCTATACGAACTTTTTCTTACTCGTGTTCACTTCAGGGTTAGGTGGCTGACAGACTTAACACCAAGATTTCAGAAAAGTCATTATTAGGACTGCTATCTGCTGAATTTGGTGAGAGATTCAGACAAAAATAATTTTAAATAACTGCCTGCAACTGACTTAATTTGTCTGCACTGTATTATTTTGTTGCAAATAAAATGAGAAATATTTTTTTTCCAAATAAGCGTGTTTACTCATAATACATTGAGCAGTCTCAGAGATTGCTGTAGTTGCTGTACATTTGCATTATTCAGGTTTTTGTTTAGTACATTTTGAATTTAATTCCATATAATCTCATTGTAGTCTTTAATCTTAATGGGTGAAAATTTCTTACTAGGTCTTCCACTCTGTACCTTTCTGCTCAGCATGACATTTCAGAAATTTCAGAATAGCAGGAGCTCTTAAAATTCTAGTATGTAGTATCTATTATTAAAAAATAATTTTGAAAGACATCCAGAAACATATTGTTTGGTCTTGAAATGATTTTTGATACTTCTAGTAAAACTAAGTTGATGAAACTGGAACTATATTTATTTAAATTTTAAATGTTCAAGATTGTTCTGAATAGTAAGGTATACGTTTGTTTAATCAATTGAAGTTCTTATCTGAGGTTTTATCAATTTAAAAAAGCAGGTAGTCTGTGTTTGACTATCATAATTATGTAATATATGTATAACCTTCAAACTGAACACCACAAATATCTTAATGCTGAAATATATATATTTATTCTTCACATAGGGAGATAATTTTAAGGAAGAACCATGGGCACCCATTAACAAAAGCAAAGCAGAGGAAAAAGCGAAGAAGAAGCAAAAAAATGAAAGGCAATCATACAGAAATCATGAAGAAAAAGTTAGGTGGAGGAACTCATCTCATTCCAGATGACCAGGAAACATCAGAAAGTGAGGAGGATGATTCAGAAGAAGAAAACAGAAAGTCTTTGTCTACATTTGGTGAAGGTCCCGAGGATCCAGTAACAGGTTGTGAAGAGCAGCCAAAGGATGATCGTGAAAGCCTTAAAGAATTTGCAAGGTTCTCAAAAGAAGGGTCTCCTATCACTGTGCCTGAGATCTCAGCGGTGTCCAGCAGTGCACTGGAAAATGAATTGCCTGCAGATAGTGACAGTTCACTTCTAATAGATGTAAAACCTTTATGTACTGTAAACCAAACCAAAAATGCTTTTGATTTTGAGGAAACAAATCAAAGGCACGATGAAAATCTCTGCAAGAGCAGTTCTCTAAAAATAAACAATGATAAAAATTCCATCCAAAAACCAAAATGCAACTGTGAAGATAACAGCCTGCTGTTGAGCACAGAAAACAAACTTAAAATTACATGTGAGCCTGACACAGAAGTTAAACTGTTATGTTTAAATGGTGAAAAAAAAGAAGTCTCTTTGTGTTCCAATTCAGAACTAAATTATGATGTGCCTGATAGTAACACAGACAATAAAAGTGCATTAAAACCAGAAGAGAATTGCTCTAATGGCTGGGCTTTTTTTTCAATTAATTTATCTACCGAGGAATTGCAGCTGGGCTCTGATAGACAATTTTCCCTCTCCTCTTGGTCTGAGGATGAGTTTGTAGGTGAACAAAGACTAAAAACTGTGAGGAAACCTGAACAGATTTATACTAACAGTTCAACAGAGATAAATTGTCATTGGTCAAATGAAGGACTGCTAAAGGAAAACCGCCAGGTACCATTAACCAAGGAGGCTGGTAATGTAACAAGCAATGGTCTGTTGGCATCTCCAGCTGGTGAAATGCACGTGGGTTCACTTGGGGAATCCAGGAACACCTCCCCACGCGGTTCGAGTGAAGTAAATGTTCCAAGAAATGATGCTGCACCTGTTGCATCAAGGAGGAAAAGACACAGAAGAATTGTCAACTTGGCACCCAAGTTTAATGTACCGAGAGAGATTGCCGGTAGTACAGAGGGAGGGAAGGAAATCCCATTAAAAGATGATGGTCCCTCAAAAAGTGTTTTAGAAGTGGAGCAAAAGAGCTTTCTAAACCAAGACTGTGGAGAGGAACATGAACAAAACCTTGAGTTTCCAGAATATTCTGCACCCTGCAGTGGCCCAGAGACTCCCTGTTCTGTGCCCACCCCTGATGTGGATTCTCTGTTACAAGATATTTCATATTTTCATTTGGGACAATCTTCTCCTATGCCAAAATATTCTTGTAGTGTTTGTGTAATTTCCAGCTCAGAGGAGGAGCAAGCTAGTACTCCTAGGCAACAACAGGTGGTTGATAAGAAAACGAGTGAGAATGAACAAGCCTCTTCAGAGGTTACGAACAAACAACCAGATATTTTGTCTTCTCTTAAAGTTCTCTCTGAATATCCAGAAGATCCTTGTGTATTAGAAAGCTGTGTTGAAAATGTGCATAGAACAGATGATCCAGAGCCATCAGAGGCCTTTCCACCTGAAGATACTCAAGATGTGAATATTAAAGCTAGCTTTCTGGGACTTCCCTTATCAATAGGATTTGCTTTTCAACTTGTGCAGCTCTTTGGTTCTCCAGGTCTTCCACTGGGTAATACTCTTCTTACTACTGCTATATAAATATTTATATATATGTGTATTTTCATTGCAGGTAACAATTAATGAAGTATTGACCTTATTGAAAGGTCACTGCTGCTTTGGTGATTTTCTTTTAACTGAAGTCAGTATCTGTCCAAGGGGCCGCTGGGTTTGGCCTCACGTGTGCAGTCTTTGTAGTAAAAGTTGCTTAGCAAATTTAAATCCAAAGCATGAAGCTCTTGTTGGTGTTTTAATGCATCATACTGAGTAAGACTTCAATGTGTTGATTACAAAACTAAGTGGAAGATATGACACAAAATGTATGCTCTTATATAAAGTTTGCATGTTAGATTTTTTTTATTTCACCTGGTGAATATGGTAGCATTCCCTTTTCTTTGTTTAGCAGAGTTCTCCTAGACCCCTGTGTGGCTTAGACATGGTTGAAACGCTTTCCCAGAATCTAATTTAATTTCCAAGTGCATATCAAACTCGCGGGATGTATTTGCTAATAGGCAATACTTTGTTTTTAATCACACATGATTAAGAAGTGTCACAACAGTATGCTTGCCTCCCAGACCTCCGCTTGTCATGCTTTTGTACTTTCAGTTTAGACATTTTAAGTTAGCAGTAGGATCAGTCCTCAAAGGAGTTGTGTGTGGCAGCCGTGATGCCCAAATTACTGCAAGCTGACATGACTACAGAGCTGTCGTCAGCAACAAGCATGTTTGGAAATCACTGCAGGACATCGTGGTGGAAGAGCAGTGTTCCCTGTGTGTGAAGTCCCGCAACTTCTTTGGTCCAAATTTAGTCTATGAAAAAACAGTAACTGTGATTTAGCAAACAAAGAGATTTTTGCAGACCAGGTTTTGAACACACAGGCCTTTACACCTGTTTGTTTCAATAGAATTTAAACTTAACCATGTACCCTCGTGTGAAAATTGTCAGACAGTTGAAGAGGAGCTTATGTCCTGTCTGTACGCCAAAACTGACTTCCAGAATTGTTTTTTTTTGTTGTTGTAAAAGTTGATGGTATTGCTACATGTCAGAATGGTGATGGCAAACCACTGGCAGCACTACTGGGCTTGGGGTGGTGCCCAAGGAACCTGCAGTGCTGCTTTATCTCCATTTGGCACCACACACTAAAGCATTTGAATATAGAGCTAAACAGAGCTATGAAGAACTGGGGAAGTCTTCAGCTGTTATATATATAATATTATTCTCCTCCAAATTTCTTGAGTGTTCACGTCTGTGATGTTAAATGCCACTGTCTAGGAGGGACTGGAGTTGGCCATGACTTAAAAAAGTGATCTGCCAGGGGAAAGGAAAAAAAAAAAAAAAAAAAAAAAAGGGCATTCAGAGACACTTGACTGCTTAGCACATCAAATGTCGTTATTCTCTGAGTGAATTTCTCTCTGGTGTTTAGATGAGTTTCCTTTGGAAGCAACCTTTAAGGAATACAAAGCCCTCCTAATATCTCTCTGAAGCCCTGCCAGCTTGTGATTGCTGTGTTTTTTAGCCCTTAAAATTGTGAATGCTCAATGCAGAATGCTGGTCATGTTCTGATTTGACCGATTTGACCACAGTTTTCCCACAAATTCAGAAATACTTGTGATTTTTTTTGTGGCCTATTATATATTAATAGGCTATTATTGATGTACACAGTCAAGCTGTAGTATTTTCCATGACTGGCATTTGCCATCAATTTCTGTTGAAATTATTGTGTGGGGAAAATTTTTGGCAAGTAAATGTCCTTGGAAGTTTATAAATGAAAGATTTAGTTGATTTATTTTCTTAGATGTTTGTCGTATAAGCGTAGGACATATTTTAGACTGCTCTCCTACAAAGAAGCTCTTTTCAGCTTTTTAAACAGTGAAGAGTTGTTGCAGTTAAAATATTAAAAAGTAATTAGAATTTTAATTAAACATTGGAAACGTTTTGTTTGTTTTGTTACTGAAATTGCATTTGGTTTAATTTACAGGCTGAGAGCTTTCTGTCGGTCTTGTTTGTGCCGTGTTTCAGGGGAGGGTGTGGGGGAACTTAAAGAGTGGTAGGAAAGCCTTTGCCTAGAAAAAGAAACCAAAACCAAATCTTTACCAATTCCCGTGCACTGGCCTTAGATTCTGTAAAGCCTAAATTTTGCCTTTGCTGCTGGCTCATGTAGATAACCGCTCAGTTTAAAAAGTCTACATATTTAAGTCTGCAAAAATTATATTAAAGTGATATATTTTGGCTATGAAGAGATCCGAACACTCAACTGCAAAAATATTTTCTTCTGCAGAATCCTTGTTGCCAGATGATTATGTAGTTCCTCTTGACTGGAAAGTTTCAAAGATGATCTATTTACTGTGGAAGACCTCTGTGGAGGTACGAATTTTAGGGGATTTCGGAAGGCTTTCCAATATTCCAGGTGTAAAGAGGAAGCATTCAGTTCATGAAGCAAAATGTTGCTCTTTGCTAATAAATTTGCTTTCTTTTTTAATACATGCCATGAGGAGATGGATGTTTTACGTACTCTTTTGAATATTTCCAGAACCAGCTCCACGCCATGGTAGGGTTCAGATTTTGAATGGCCTGGTTCACAAATACATACAAAGTAGCTAAGAGAGATTAAAAAAAAAAAAAAATCCTTGGCCGATGTTCATTAAACAAAACCTACCATATCTAATTGTTCTCCTCCTTACGTTTTTTTTCCCATAATCTGAGTGCCATCATCCTCCACTAGCATTAGTTTCTTCATGGCTACTTCTACCGAGAGCTGTAGCAGAGAAGTCACTCTGAGTGATTGACAGCAACCTAATTCTCCTTGTCTAATCAGAAACCTACAAATTACTTTTTTTTTTTTGCTCCTTCCCACTGTGGCTGTTGCTTTGTGAAGGTTGGTTTTACTTAAGGAGCACTGTGCTGTCTAGTAGTGGAAATGAGGAAAATCCCATAAATACAATGAATTAGTAACTGTAAAATAGAATATGAACCTTGTTCTCTCCCAGAATAACAAAATCTCTTGTTGCATACTTTCTCTTTTTTTTTCTGGTCTCTTATTATCTGTTTTAGGAGAAACAGAAAACCAGTGGATTGCAAAACAGAAATGCTTTGGCTGGTAAGTCTATTTTGTGATACAAAACCTGTAAAAATTGCCTGTTGTAGATCAGAGGAAACAGTTAATGCTGAAGTGAAGTGTGACAAAGATTTTCAGCACAAATGAGTGACAACACTCCTCTTCGTGTGAAATCAGTAGGATATAATAAATAAATATGTGCCTCCATTGATTGCATACATGGTATGGCAGAGCTGCATTCTCTGTGAGGCATCGCTTCACATTCCCTGATTCACGTACTGAAATTCTTTGCGTTTTAGACTTCCCCATAGAGCATTAATCAAATATTTAGCTCAAGTTTGTCTGATTCCAGATCAGAAGGAGATTTAACATGAAAAAGTCTTTCTTTAGACTTTATTTCTCTGAAAGTCTGAACATCTTCACCATAATGGTCACCAAAGACTGCCAGCATAATAATGTCAGGCTCTTGAACAGCAAGAGTTATCGAGGTCTGTGGGAAGCCTGGGTCTCCTGGCAGCATTAATTCCTGCTGTGTGTAGATCACAGGATAAGGTTACTGGTTATTTTGCTCCATGATTTCCATATTTAGTATAATTTAGTATAAGTTGCATAATGAGATTAACAATACACGATAGTTGCTTGCTGGAAGCTTGGATTTGGTGTCTGAAATGGGAGAGGAGTTTTTTTTTAATCAAAAAAGGAGAAAAGGAAGCTCTTCAACTTGGAGAGCTTCGAGGAAGCAGAAAAGTAGCATATATAAGTATATACATCTGTCAGAAACAAACCTGAAAAATTGGTGTATTTGGTAGGCCATTCAGGTGGCAAAATCAAGAGCATTCTGACGAAATAAAGTTTGTTCTACAAATACTCTATCCTGACGTAATCCCTGAAATTATTCTATATAATGTGTATTTTTGGCTGCAGCTTAGAATTTGTTTATTTTTTAGATGATATAATTAGCCTTGAAGATCTAAATAAAAATTGCCAAGAGAATGAAGACACTTCTGATACGCTTCCAGAAGCGGAATTACTTCAAGGGCTCATAGAAGAAAACATCACAAGCTATGCTAGCAGTGGCTGTCTGGATGCTGTGCTTCCTCAGTCATAACTGACCATCTTTAAAAAAAAAAACCTGCATGAAGGAAAAGGTAATCAGTCACACCTATGACTGAGTTATTAAATATTATAATTCTTGTATATTTGACCAAACATTTAAAGAACATTAGTCATTATAATTTTTAAGTTGCATTTAGCACCACTCAACATACTTGATTTTTCTCTTCAGATTAGGTTTGAGGGTGAATTTAGTGTGTGTGTGCTTTTGTGGCTTTTTTTGTTTGCTTTTTTTTGGTTTTATTTTGTCTTTAAACCTTAATGGGGAAAAGTGTTTTTTTTTTTTTTGCTATTAAAGCTGTATAATTTTTTTTCCTCCTCAAAATCTTAAAAAAAATAAATCTAAATCTGCCTGGTGAAGTGAAAGCAATGGTCTGGGATGCCTAAAAGCTGGTCTTTATTGGCAGCTTGGTTACTGTGGTGGTTTGTAGTGAGCAATGTCACAGTTCGTGTTCTTTTGTGAGCTGCTCACTGCAATGTATCTCCACCTAAAGCATGAATTTAAGAAAGTCTTGAATATTCATTGTGGATTAAAACCCAGCTTCTTCCCATCCTGCTAATTTTCCCCTGCTACTTCAACCTGCCTCACTTCTGCATGTAAGCTTCTCCTGTTTGTTTTTCTCTCCTACCTGTAGTTCTTTGACACTCCATGTCCTTTTCTTCAGTTGTTAGGATTTTTAAGGGTTTTTCTACTACATATCCCTTTCTCTGTTTGAAGTTGTAGTTGTTAGTAATAAGCTACTATGTAAATCCATTGAATGAAATAAGAGTGATCAGTTTTTGAAGAGCTTTGCTCCCTTTTATTGCCCATATTTTTATCTGGTTGCTAAATCTAGTGAACTGTTTATTTCCATTAGCTTTTCCTGCTATATCTTTGCCACGCTGCTTCCCAAAGCCTCCATCTCCTGCTTGTTGTGCAGGCAGAGGAAGCAATCCTCAGCCCCATGTACTGGGGAGCCAGCCACCAGCTGCTGTGAAACAAAACTGTGCGACTGAGCTTCCATCTGCCATTTTTGCAATGCCTTGGAGTAATTTAACTTGCTAACCTGCAAGGAAAAAAAAAAATGAAAGTTTTCTGCTGGGCTGGCAAACTTAGATGAGTTTGTATATGGTCCAACCAAGTGCAAATGTCTGTGAAAAGCATCTCTTAGGGTTATCAATAGGACCTTACACCAATTTTGAGGGATAGGGCCATCTTTCCTCACCCCGCAAACAATATTTTCTGATCGTTGATTCAGGCAAACTTAGCAAGAATGGTGTAAGAGTGGTTGTAGAACTGACCCAGTGAACATCTATAAATGTTGAAATGGATTAAATTTCATCAAATGTCAGAACTTCTTTTCAAAAAAGGCAAGAAAACAGATGCATTTCTATTGAAAGAATTTTAAATCATGGAAAATAAATGGAGAGCTAAAGGGACTGGAACGATAGTGTGAGATTTGAGAATAACTAAGCATTACTGGCCAAGTGCAACTCAGTTATTAGCCAGATGATCCTGCTTCTGTATTACTGTTGCATAAGGCTGTTCTTACTGAAATGGGAGAGTGAACAGTGTTGGTCTTCCTCTGTAAATACACAGGGTTAATCTCAAGTAGTTTTGAGAGCTCCTTGTTGCAGCATTGGCAGTACATCAGTATTTGCTGTGGAGATTAAGCAAGAGATCCCAATTTAAAAATAAAAAATGCTGTGGTCAGTGAAAATAGTGTATTATTTTGGTGCGTAGGTCTCCTTAGGCCAGTGCCAGATGCCAATACAAATGTAGAACTAGATGACAAAAGCTGATTGCAGTTTAAGCATTTATCTGCATTTATTATTACAAAATAAAAGCTGGCATGCTTGTGTTTGAAGTGCAGAGGTCACTTTGCAGTGACTCCCTGCAGGGACACTTCCTCCAGGACAGCCCAGCAGGGCAGGTGTTTTGGTGAGACAAGTTTCCTGATGATACATGTTATCAGTCCTCCCTTTCCTGGCCGTGCTGCTGCTGTCATCTCCCTTTGTGGGACGCAGTGCTTCTGCAGCCAGAGCAAAGCAGGTCAGCTGCATGATCCAATGCAGAGCTGACATCCAAAATGTGTTCAGTCTGGACCATCAGGCTGAAAGGAATTCTTAGAGCCATGCAGGACACAGGGTAAGGTGCAGCAAGACGTGCCTGGGACATGCAGAAGAGAAAGCTGGTTGCATTGAATAATAAGAAACTGCATCAGACTGCAGTTTCATCAGTGGTTTAAATTCGTATTAGCTAATGTTGCTTCTGAAAAGAGCAGAAAGAGCTGTTCATTCCTAAAGCTGCACAGCCTGCTCTTGCACTGCTACAGGTGTCGGTAGTGCAATGCAGGGAACTTAATGCAGAAACTGATCTTGGTTGAAAACTAAACGTTTTGTGGGATGGGTTTGAAGATGAAATGAGTAAAGAATTACCAGAACTGCTTGTGTGAAAAGGGCTGTGTATTTAGTGCAGATCTGTATGCAGATCATACGTGCGCTTGCTTTGCTTACCATGCAGAGTTGCTTTGATGTGCAGACCTCCAGGAGCAGGAAAGAGAATTGTGATAAAAGCAGTATACATAGATATATATTTATACCTGAACACTGAGAATGGATCTGTGACACATTTCCTCGTTCTGTGGAAAAGTAGGAATCATACAAATTTTGCTGATATTAAAACTTGGTTTTCCTTCTCAGTTCCTAAGACGAAACATTTCTCTCCAAGAGCTGGCTAAAAAAAGATCATCTTGTTTCCAGCTCCTACTTGCAGGTCCATTTCTCTGTAGTCTGTTTTTGTATTTGTAACTTGAAACAATTGCTAAAGAAGAGTATCACTTAAGCATGTCTGATTTAAAGCATGGTGTTAAGCGAATTTCTACTGCTTCAATACTTAAGTGTACTCACAATAAATTGAGAGTTTCAGAATGTGGCATGTCTGGAAATGGAAGAAACAAGGCCACAAATCCATCACTTCACTTATTTTTTTGTCTTTCGGCTAGCATGAAAAAATAATTGAAAAAATAGAAGGCAAGCTAAAACAGTCCTCCAGTTGCTACACAAGATGCTGTATCATCCCATGGTCAGACTCAGTTGCTACTTTATTAAAATGATAATTAGAAATAGTTATCTATCCTTTGGCATTTAACCACTCATTTTAAATATCAGGAAGCATGAAAAAGCACCCAGAATTATAACCAGAAAAACTCACCTACCTGTTACAGTGCTTTCCAGGAAGACCTGGCCTAAAATTTACTTAATTAGAGATCATAATTAGGAATAAGAGGAAATAAAAAATAAGAGAAAAATAAATAAGAGGGAAAAATAATGTGAGGAAATAATAATAAAAAAATACATAAAATGTCCACCATGTTACTCTTCTCCTTATTTTTAAATCTCAAGACTGCTAGGTCTGTGCTATCTCTAGTTTTGACATCCAAATTTTATTCTTTTTTTTTTCCCCATTTTCTTGCATTTTTTATTTTTTTTCTCCTGTGCTTTCTATTGTCTGCTTTCTCTCCATTATCACTTTTAAAAAAGTTATCAACAGCTAGGTATGAAAGAGAAATAGACGTAAATCTTCAAGCAGGTGAACTCTTTAGACTGAAGATCAGATTTGCAACCATTAAAGTCATTCTACAGGCTGCACTGTTGTAATATTTCAGCAAAATCTCATTTTCTTTTATTACAGAAACTTTTCACTTTGATTCCACCATGGATGGACTTCAGTTTGCAACCAAGGATTTTAAATGTAAGGAGTAACCTGGAAGAAAGTTACCAGTGTGACTTATTTTTGGTGTGAATCTGTGGCCATCTGTTTTTTTTTCCTCCACCTAGATCAAGTTCTCTGTCCACATAATAAAAATCAAAATTGGGATAATTTTTTATTGCTTAGTGAAAGGTCCCTTTCTGACACCCTTCTCTTCACGTTTGAGCATGATATAAGGAGACTGAAAGTAGCACCAAGGAGGTGTCTGTCCACATGAGGTGTGAACGTCAGGCTCTGGTGTTTAACGCACTTGTCTGAGGGCCCCAAATTTTGCTACAGGAACTGGGACATGAACTAGTAACAATACCTGCCTGCAGGGAAATATGTCTTTTTTTCTGTTTTTAATGAAGTGTCTTATCCAACTTCTGCCTGCTCTTACCTTTCATCCTCTTACTGATAATTACCTCCCAGTCTCTTTATGATGTTAAGTGGAAAAAGTCTTCATCAATCTCTCCTTCCCACTCTTTTATCCGTAGCTGCACAACTTACATTGTTTTCTCCTGGAATGATGCTTCATGTTTCCCTCCAGCTAGGTTCATTTGGGACTATAGATATAAGAAGGAAGTTCTGCTATAGATCTGGTTCACTGGAAGAAAATTGTGCATGGTTTGTGTTAGATGGATAAGACTTATAACTAAAAAAAAAACGGTAATTGGTGACTTGATGTTTGTTAGAGGTATTCCTTTTGCCATTGTTTTTACTTAAAATTCTTATGTAAGGAGAAATTTAAAGTAAAAGCAGTTCTTTTCTGTTACTGAGGAAATTATCCCAGTATCACTACTGGAGTGTTGGCTTCCTGAGGGAGAGGAGCAACGGAATTTGATGAGCACTTAAGAATAAAATCTAAGATTTTGCTCATGCAAATTTCTGTAAAAGGCCCCCAGAGGTAGCAGAAATAATTACATATGTGAAGTGAGCTAAATAACCTAAGCGACAAATTTCATCCCATGTTTTTAAAACACAGTATCATCTTTTTGTTTTGTTTTGTGTTTTCCCAAGGTGTGGTTAGATTCATCTATGTTTTGCTTTCTGTGGAGGTTGTAAACAGGGCCAGGCTTCTCTGCCAGCGCTCTCTCACTTTTCTGGAGAAGCACAAAATTGACCTGATGTATGGCTGTGGTCCCTAAAATGTTGCCAAATGTTCGGTGCATATATCTTTGAAGTGCTGTGATGCCTGGAAGTGGAGCACTGCAGGTTGGCCTTGATCATGATGCTGAAGTGTCTGCCACTTTCACTTGCAGAATGAAGGAAGCAACCACAAACTGGAGGAGGAAACTAAAATATGGGATGTGGTGTGAAGGAGCAGAAAGAAAAGAGGCTGGTGGGGGCAGGGCAAGATCACAAAGGATGTCTGATTATGAGAAAAAGCAGGTCTGCTTGCTGAAATAGCAAGTAGTGAAGGTGAGACAGGCAATAAAGAAGGGAGGGAGGTGAAAAGAGAAATCAGAAGAAGATAGTGTGGAGGAAAATGTCACTGAGAAACAGCCGTGGATATAGCCTACAGGAAAGGAAAAATAATCAAGGAGAAAATTCATTTAATCAGAGCAATTAGGAGATAAACTTTCAATTTATAGACTTGTAAACTTATAAAATTTATAAACTAACTTTGTCAATTATGAGATAAACTTTCATTGATAAGGCTGGAAAAATCTTTGTCGTGAGGAGCGTGACAAAAAGACAAATACCACCTCACTTATGGTGAAAAGGGTGGGAAAAGATCAATGAGAAGAGAAACAAGCAAGTTTAGGTTGTGTGTACTTGTCAGAAATACTTCCCACTTCTGTGGCTTCTAGATCCAGAATATTTAACCATTTCTTCATGTGTCTCCTCTTTCTCATCATGTGCCTACACCCTTTTCATTGTGTATCAGCTGAAAAGGCAGAGCCTGACTGAAGCTGCACTGAGATCTAAATGGCCAGTGTCCCCCACTCTCTAGTTAAATATTCCACATAAGCAGTTAAGTTTAGAAATACATAAACCTTTATGTTGCACCATTGGCAAAACTTGGTGACTATACTTTTTGATGCATTTTTCATGCGTGTGTGTGTGATTTTCTCCTTTCCTTGGTTGGAAACATATGGCTCTTCTACAGAGAGCATATTACTGAAAATGTAATGGGGAGGGAGGTAATTCATGCTGGTCAAAACCTCAGCTTCAGACGTACCTGATGTACCGTGGCAACAGAAAAGTCGATTTGGTTTCAAGAAAATGTCACTGAAGTGTTACTATTTTCTTCCTACCTTTATTTATTGAGAAAGAATTCTGAAAGTATATATTTTCTGTTACTGAATACTGACCTTCCAGAATGCTTGAAATAAAAACAGTTTTCAAAAATCTCACAGTATTTGTGTATGGATAAATTGTTTCATCTTTCAGAAGGGTGTTGCCATTTTAAGTGTACTTTTAAAAGCCTGATGGTAGCTTTGATTTGTGAGGTTTATAGTTCTTATTTCCAGCCACCTTTCTCCACTTGATTCAGCTAGTGGTGGAAAGGATGCTGGTTTCCTCAGGGTTACTTTCTCAAAGTAATTAAAACAGTGCTACAATACTTGGTGTGCCACATCAGGGGAACTAAGCCTTCTTATAGTATGTGAACACCATATTTGCACATAGTGTGTTGCATACTATATGCTATGTGCCAATATACATACTATTTTCAACCTCTTAGAGCCAAAACCTCAGTGTCTGTAGTTAAATGGACACATGTCCCTGTAGCATGCCTGAGCCTGGTTTCTGACCAGACTGCAGCTGCCGTTTTGTATGGCTCTGAGAGGGCGAGTGACACCGCACCAAGTGTCTTTGTTTTCCGTGGAAACTGTATTCTTTCTTTGTCTTGTGTGGCGGTAATGGTAAAGCAGCTCAGGCTCTCTTTATGGGAAATAAATCATATTGAACTCGCTGTAGTTTCTCATGTGATAATGCGTATGGAAAAAAAAAAAAAAAAAAAAAGGGAAGCTGAAGCGGTGAGCTTGATGCACAGGGCTGCTCATGCAACGCAGCGCAGTTACTTAGCTGCAGCTGCCTCGAATCCTCGCCTGCTTTTGGGTGAAGTCCAATAACTCCATCAGAAATAAAAAGTAAGAAAATTAAAGAAATAAAATGGACAAATCCAAAGCTGGGGTACCGTAGGCAGCTCTGGTGTGCTGTGGTGACCGCCTTTCTCCCCAGCCTGTGGGGCAGGGTACGGGGGCCAGAGCCTGGGCCTGGGGCTTCGCAGCACCGGCAGCATCAGCCTGGATAACGTGCAAATTAATTAGTTTTTAGTAATCAGAGCCGACGCCCCGGGCTAACCGAGGGCAGCCCAGCCCTTCCCTGTGCGAGGCCTCCCCGGGAGGGGCCGGGGCCGGGGCCGGCTCCCCGCCGCCTCCCTCCCCCTTCCGGGCCGGGCCCGGCTCTCGCACAACCGGGGCCGATCCGAGCCGGGCCGGGCCGGGCCGCATGGACGAGCGGCTGCTCCGAGCCCTGGGGGGGCTCAGCCTGCAGCCCCCGCCCCGGAGACGTTTCGGCAAGAGCCTGGTGCTGCTGCGGGGCCTGCCGGGCTCCGGGAAGAGCACGCTAGCCAGGTAAGGGCCGGGCCCGGGTGGGGGATTGAGGCTGGTGCTGTGACATCTTACGGCTTCTTATGGCTTAGCCTCGCAGGGTCTTGGCTCCCTCAGTCCGGTGGAAGGCAAGGAGCCAGCCCTTGTGCAGGCTGCCAGAGCCGAGCCCCAGACGGCCCGGCACAGCGCGGGGTGTGCAGCGGGGCGCTGCCAGGGGGTCCTCAGCGCCCCTCGCTCCTGCTCCAAACCCAGGAACGAGCAAGGCTGGGCTGCCAGGTGGAAATGGAAATGGGGTGTGACAGCCTCCTCGGAGGGCTGTGGGGAGGCTTTTCCGGCCGGGAAGGGGAGTAGGAGCCTGGCAGAAAGCTCAGAAAGGCTTCGGAGCTTGGTTGCTCCAGCCATGAGGAGCTGCTTTAAGGACACGCTGCCCATTGCATGGGGGAAGGTGTTTTAAGGGATTAGTGCCCAAAGGTGCATGTCCAGTAAGCCCCCAAATCACCCCAGCCACGGTATTTATTGTTCTGTAAAAAGTACCAGGCTAGGGCTTTTTATTTTGTGGTTAGTTGGAGATGATAAAGCAGTTCCTCCGTCTCGCAGCGAGAATCGCCAAGGGCTGGGACTTCTGGTTTTGTGTTGTCTGAGCCCCAGCGGTGTGAGATAGAGGCAGGAGAGGCTCCGAGACTGGTGAAAAATAGGTGGAAGAGCCCCGAGGGGGGTGCAGTCGTCTTGGTATCGTGACCAGCCTGGTATCCCAAAGCTCCTGGTGTTCCCCCCTCTCCACCAAAAGATGAACGTTCACCGTGGGCTGCCTCCGGGTGAGGAGAGCGTGCCAGAAACGAACAGAGGGATTTTTGGGGACGTATTCTCAGCCAATGCAAATAACTTGCCTCTCTTTTTTCAGGTCAACACAAGTTTAATTATTAATGATGGATTTACAAAATAAATCGTAAGCGTTGTTTTAGTCCCGTGTAAGGGGAATGCTTGAAGAACTTGTTCTGCATCTAGCCCCTGCTGATTGTATCATAAACACTACGTGGCTCAAAGGGCAGCTGTGAGAACTGCCTTTAGCACCTCTCCGTTAGCTCTGTCAGACCAAAAGACTGTGCCAACAAAATTCTGAGATTTGCCCATATCCCACATTGAGTATCTTTAGGTGTTGGCAACTGTAATGTGCTAGGCAAGAATATGTTTGTAGAAAGTTAGTACAACAAGCACAGTGCGAGATCCTACTGGTTGGGGAAGGTGAGATTTGCTTAAAAATTTGCAGGTAAGCTAATTCTACCCATTCAAATTCATTCTCTCTGACTTTTTTTCACTCACGCTATCACACTCAAATATTTGCAAGCATTGGGGTACATGTGCACAGGTGGTGTGGCCAAAATCAGCAAGGACAAGGTCCTTCAGCAGCCACATTTTTGCTTTTTTTTTTTTCTAGGTTCCTCTTGGTTGGTGGTGACAACGCGGGTTTTTAAAGTCCTCTAGCAGTTACCGTGGTGCCATTTTTTTGCCTCCGAGTTTTGCTTACGTCATGCTCCATAAATCTTAGGCAAGATTTTTGGCTGTTATTTTTGTTTTCCCACTTTGGGTGCCTTGATAGCTACAGCTCTCTCCCTGTTGGAAGGAGGACGGTGGCTGCAGGCTGGCGTGACCAGCTGGCCATCGTCCTGCCCTCCTGTCTCCCAGTGGCAAGTCATTGCTCTGTATCGGTGTGTGGGTGACGAGCACGTTTCCCAGTTTCGTAGCTGTTAACTGTGCTCTTGGTTATCAGCATATGCCGTTGTTTTAACCTTTGCTCTGTTGTTTCTTCTGGTGCTTTCACACACGTCTCCGTTCATTCATTATTCATGTCAGCCACTATTTCTGTTGCAAGCTGTGTGCCTTTACAGCGCTCACAAATGTCATGAACCGTGAATGTTATCACCAGTGGTACTGCAGCTCGCTGATAGAGCATCCCCTTGTCGGTTTGTTGCACCAGACTATTGTTCAGGAGCAAGCTAGGGCTCAGGGCTTGATTCCCTGACCTTTCAGTGTCACCTGGCACTGTTTGGCTACAGCTTCGTAAGATATAATTACAGCATCTTTGTTAAAACAGTTTCCCCATCCAAGTTGCTTAGAGCAGCGGGAATGACCCTGGGATGGATCAGCTCTGGTCTGGTTTTTGGTTCCTGGTAGACAGTGAAGGAGTCACCTGAATTTAACAGTCAGGGCAGAAGGAGGATTTAGTCCGCTCACTGCCAGCGTCCAAACTTTTACAATTACTTCACTGTTAAGGATACACATCCCTGAGCCGCCTATTTATTAGGTGATCCTAACTGGTGCCCTCTAACCATTCGCCATACATCACCACCAGTGTGGGAGAAGAAGGGAGTTAGGAGTTACATCTCCAATAGCCTCCAGCAGATCTGAATAACACCCTCCACCTGGATGTGTTCCCCCCCAGCAGTACATATTTTATGATCAAACAGAGGCAACTGCTAAGAAAACAGGTATCTGAGGTGCAGTAGTACGCACAGCTTAAAAACATCTCCAAAAATGAAGTGAGCCACGTGCAAGCTCATAGCTGCTTCCACGACAGAACTTTGTGGTGGAAACTCACAACTAAGCATAACACGTAACCTGTTTAACAGTTTTGCTCAAGCACTAGGCTGGGCGTGATCAAATATGTAACTTCTCAACTTCTGCTGTTGATTTACCACGTGAAATAGGATCGTTTTTGTGCTCCCTTATGAAGCATAGCGTGAACAGTCATCCAGATCAGGTGACAAAGAAACAGAAAGGAAAAATACATTGGCACCGAGGAATCGGTGCTTGGCATAGCCTTTGTCTTCTCCAGTTCTCTGCTGCATTTGTCTGGTTCCTCCCTGCACTCCAGCCCCTTCTCCAGCCCTGCCGTCGGTGGGATCCCGAATCAGCCCATCCCTTGTCACCAGGATCCCATCCCTACGGGAGAATTGCAGCACGGTTCATGGACTTTGCCTATTAGCTCTGCAGCTCCTGCTTCCAGATGGTAACACACTGTCAGCATTTACCTGTGTGTGCGACATGCTCGTGCTTCAGGTCCTTCTGAACATACTTATCGACCGGCGCACACAGCTGCTGCTCGCGTCCCGCTGGCGAGAACGTGGAGGCACTGCCTGGCAGCCTCGTGCCGGGTCAGAGTCCTCAGGGCACTCACTGCAAGGTACCAAAACACTGCAGGCAGCTGATAGTGCTGTGCGTGCGCTCTGGCTCTCATTTTTCTAATTTTCTGCTGAAACTGAACACTAAAAAGCCACAGGAAGGCTTTCTGTTAGTGACCAGAACAAGTGGCTGTATGCGGTGCTGGCACGTAAACATTAGGATCTGCGTTATGTTGGAAGAGGTTGTGTCTTGAGACTCTACCAGGCCTGAGATCTGCCTGGCACACACTTCTGTTAGTTTTTAGGTATGCTGAAAACTCTCCTTCCAATCTTTTTACCAGATTGAATATCGGACATCCACTCACTTCCAGAGTTTCTGATGGAAAAACATGACAGCCTAGGAAATGCAGTTAGGGGCTTTTTTTTTCTCCAGTGACAGTATTAGTGATGGTGGGGGCTTCCCTCAAGTCCTATATGTGTATCCAGCTAGTTGAAATCCTGCCTAGTAATTTTGTTGTCTGTGAGGATGAAATATATACAGTTAAAATCAGAATTGATTGAAAGCACTGAAGATGCTATTAATAGAAAAGGGGACTTCAAAAACTGTTTAAGTCATGGGTCCTCAGATGAATAACTTAGAAGGCTTCAGAGACCCTCTCTGTTAGCTCACACAGCTGTATTTTCAACATAAATATTATTTTTTAGTCATTGCAAGCATGGTAAACCTGAGCAGGGTGAAGAGCGGGTGAGCGCACCGAGAGCCCACGCTGGTCGGAGGCATCCCTGCAGCTGCCGCTGGGGCTGGTGACGATGCTGGAGCCTCTGCACACACCGAGGGCTCCCGGAGGGTTTGAGCAGTCCCCAGGCCCTGCCAGCAGTTTGCTGCTCCTACGCCATAAGCAGCTGAAAGCTTTTTTTTTTTTTCCCCCAACTGCATCCGTCTAAGGAGGTACTTCACCTCGCTTAGAAATCTTCCCCCTGGGACGGGGAAAGAAGGGGAGGAGAGCAAGCTTGTGTCTGTATACAGCAGAGCATAGTGTAACTGCTGCAAGGCAGCTGCGGTACGGAGCAATTAAGTATCATGTAGGCAAATTAATACTGAGCTTTTGACAGATACTGCTTATCACGTTGCAGTGCTTAAAGTCCAGTGGCTTTTCTTCAGTGCAGACATAGCTTGTAAGTACCCTTTGATCTTGCAAAGAGATTTCTTTTTTCTTTTCATCCTTAGTAGAGTTTATAGTTACTATCTGCAATGGGTGCTGCTCGGAATTTATTAATAGATAACACTGGGCACACGTCCTCCCACTTTGTATATTTAGCTCCAATACAAGCATTATTATTGCACAGAGTGATCAGGAGTCTAGTGGGGTAATGTAAGTCTCAAGCAAAGTATCAAAGTGTCTTGGGTGCAAATGAATTTATTTTTATTTTTTTTTCAAGTGAAATTAAAAGGGACAGAACAAACAGAACAGGACTAGATGGCAGGAAAGAGCTATAAGCTTTGGAGTCAGTTTGGTTGTTTTAGAAAATCAAAAGTTAAAGACAGCAAAACAAGCTTAATGTTTTGTTATGTTGCTATTAGTATGATTTTATTTGTTTAGTCTGAGTGTAGTAAACCTGCCAATAATCCATAGTTCTGAACACATCTTGTGCCGTATTTTTCCTCCTTTGAAGTAGCAGTTTATCTACTTTATTACCAGGGATATGAAGATAGTAAACTGAATTTACAGGTAATCACACACTGCTTCAGTTGCTTACATATCAAAGCTCTCTTTTAGCATTTAAAATGCTAAAAAGTATTTTAAAAATTTGCACTGTGATAATATTTTTAAAGGAAATACCGAAGAAGAAAAACATATTGAGATCTTTCATCAATATGTACAATTTTATGTGCATCTTAGTAGCTAAAGGGACAACATATTTTAGCACGATCAGCTTTTTAGAGAAGAGCTTGTGATGCAGATGGATGAAATGGGAAAGGTAAGGTACTGAATTACGGAGGGCTAAATGTATCAGCGTGGCAGCATGAGAGCAAACAGATAAGCACTAGGTGCTCACATGCTCTTCCTGATAAGAAGTATTTGCATGGGACCAAAATTAAAGTGTTTTTTTTTTTTTTTTTCTTTCTTTTTTTTTGGATCTGTTTGTCCAGCAGTAATTAGGTAAATAAAACATCTCTTCTGAGCTAGAAGACAACTACCTGTAGTTATCATGTAGCTGCTAAATGGTACGTAAATTGGGGGCTGCAGCACGGCACTGCGAGGTTGGCCTTGGCCGCTCAGTCAGCAGCGAGTCTCTGCTCCCTGTGGCAGTGGCTACCCCAAAACAATATGAATTAATCAGCAGACGATGGAAATTACAGCACAGGTGAAACAAAGTCAGAAGTCGGCATTTGTTCAAGGAAAAGCAAAGTGCAATCCGAGTGAGGAATTGCTGCTGGCAGGCAGGTTAGGATGAAATTGGTAAGTAAATGGCTGGAGCAGAGCTCGAGATGACAGAATGAAGCCTTTTCTGTCTGCCTGTTTTTTTTGCTGATAACCTAGAGGGACCTTTTCCCCTGCCGTTGCTCAATTAGATAAGGCATTGAGAAATAGTTGTTTTGTAGCTTATAGGGATGGAAGACAAGCGGTTTATCGAGGACGCTGAGATGAGTCACAGACTGAAGACCATGTGTGGCGTGAGATAGCAGGGCAGCAACATTCGTGTCTGAGAGTCACAAGGTTTCTGGACTGGCCTTACTTTCTTCTCTCTTGGCTTTTGGGGCCCTGAGGAAATAAGAGAGCAGCGAGATGATGCCGTGGACTCTCCCTGGCTTCTTGCAGAGATTCCCTCCCTCCCTCTTCCTCCCAACACTCTCTTGACTGACAAAATGAACAGTTCAGCCTATGGACACAAATAAGATGAAAACAAACAGAAAGCCAGTTTTGTATTAAGATTTCTTTTTAATGTTCTCTGAGGACTAATTTGCAGGAAGAATCCTTCAAATTCAGGCCACCACATCAGGAGCATTTTCACTCCCTAGAGCCAGCCGCTGCCTGAAAGGCACCTGGTCAGCTTGCAGCAGGACACCGCCAGATCTCATCCCAGCTGTGAGTGGGCATCATTGTGGGACACACGTCAACGTGAAGAGGAGCCCTTGGCTGTTGACCACAGGGGACCTCCTTTATGGATCTGCTGCATCTGAGGCTGCCAGGCCAGGCAATTCAAACTTGTCCGCAGAACACTCACAAATGGAAATCAAAGAAAAATGACTCAACTCGACAAGAAGAGGGTGAAGTAAAACAGGGACAAGTGAGAAGCAGAAAGAACCATAAAATAATAGGAAATGTTGGCTAATCCCTCTCGTATTTGTTTGTACATTAAAAAAAAAAAAAGGAGCTATGTGCCTTACAGTCAAAGAAAAAAGAAAAATATCAAAGAACATGACAAAGCTGATAATATAGATCATCCTTACTAAATGGCAAACTATTCCTCCTTGTTATCTTCAAAAATCTCTCTGGAGTGAAACTCCCGTAATAGAGTTGCCTTTTGAGACTCGCTTCCATGAGATTAGCAGTATTTTTTTTAATGTATGTTCACACCTTCTCAAATAATTCAGAAGATTGAATTTATTAATATGATTAAAGACTCGTGTTGGCAGTCCATTGTAGATCTCTCTGCTGAATTAAAGAAATCAAACATGCCTTTAAGCTCCGTTCCTTTCCTCCTGCATGCCCACCTACTGATTACATTATTTTCAGATCTATTTAATCTGGGATTTTCCAAAACGAAGGACCGTGCAAATTCGCAGAGCATTCATACAGCTCGTGATGTAATGTTCTTTGTTAAAGGCATGTGTTTGCACATACTAATCCTTCTTTCACTGTGTTTTTTGTTTCCAGACAACTGAAATACGACTATCCCAGTGCTGTGGTTCTTAGTACTGATGACTTCTTTACTAGAAATGGTGTGTATGTGTTTGAGCCTGACTTCCTAGAGGATGCACACAAATGGAACCAGAAGAGAGGTGACTGAAATTGATCCTTTTTTTTTGTTGTTAGCATAGTTTTGCTTTTCAGTATGTCTTTAAATTGAGCCCCCAAATAAAAATAGCTTGAAGTAGTGTCACACACTGAATTTCATGGTGTACTGGTTAAAAAATATTTGCCACTTCTGATTTTATTTTGTAGCATTAAAGAGAGGAATTTAAAATGAATACATGTGGGTGGTAGATACTATTTTTGAAAGTAAAACTGTGACTATTAGGTAGCACTGCTGAAGCTTGATTAACAGCAGGTGGCATGCAAATTCCAGCACTGCAGCTGCTCAGCACAGCTGTATGCCTGGCACCGTGCACACTACAACTCCTTAGGTGTCTGTCCTGACCTAGAAGCGGGTGTCAGTGAGGAATTAGTGAGGGTGTTAGTGAGGAATTAGGCAGGAGGAAAACTTCCAAACTTCCATAGTTTGAGAATGAAATGACCTTCGTGTCTACTTGAGAGAGAAAAATGTCACATCTATTTGAGGCCATGCTCTGAACTCACTCACAGCATGGGCAAACGTACCTTGAGATCACAGAACAGACATCTTTAGCTGAATAGTCATTCATTCTTGCTGTAAATACCCACATATGTCTAAATGTGTTCTACACGAGTTTCAGATCTTGCTGCTGAGCACAGCCACCAGCTGCATCACCTGCAGGAAGCACCTGCTGGGTGCCGACCTCTGCTTGCGTTTGGGTGGTAGCTACAAACCCAAGTCCAGCGGGGAGCCAAGCGTGCTAGGAGCGGGCAAGGAAAGGACACTTCTAGGCTAGAAACACCTGGCTCAGTCTGTTACTTAATACGTTTTAGCTTTACTTGATGTGTTACGTTACAGCACGCAAAGCAATGAAGAATGGGAAAAGCCCGGTTATTATTGATAACACCAACATCCATGCTTGGGAAATGAAGCCGTATGTGATGATGGTAGGGAAAGCTATGATTTATTGCTTTTACATGCTCAGCTCTGACATTTAAGAGGTGATCTGACTGAAACAATTCTTAACAAGGCTAAAAATAATTACTTCCATTTTCCCTCAGTCCTCTAATTATAGTTAATAATTTATATTGTGAAGATGTAGGGGAAAAGGTGCCTATGCACTTATTTTATCTAGTCAGCTATATACCTCAGTGAAGGCAAAATTATTAAAAAGATTAATAGTCTTTGAACTTGCCCTGTAGCTTCTTGGCACTTGGACAATCCTCAACAGTGACAAGGGTATGACAGTTTCCAAACTGTTGAATCTGAAACTGACCGAATATAAGTTTCCAAAGTTGACAAACATATCATGATATGACTCACAATTTTGGTTTATGACTTGTGAAAAATACACCAGAAGGAGTCTTTGAAGGTGTATTGGTATCGCTTTTTAGTAGTGCTGGCAGACATAGCATTTGCTGCCAATGTCTTTAGTACCGTTTCATAATACGGCCTGCCTGATAACATCACACTCATGCTTATGCACAGCTTTAAGTTCTTGGGTTCTGCTCGTGTTTTTTAAGAAATTTGGGTCAAGGTGTTGCTTTTATGCGAGCTCAAAAGAGGCAAGAATTAATAGTGGTGCTGGAAACCCTGGACATTTTACTATGCTAGAGGAAATTGTGAATGCTTCTGGGTGACCACGAAACAAGTGAGAGAGCTCAGCTACGAGGTGTACAAGATGTAGAAAGGTCAGGAGTCCCCTGCCTCCTTTCTGCTAGTACATAATGTCTTTAGGAAGCAGTGTTCCCCCCTCCAAATCAAAACCCAAAAGCAATCACTAGCTGTGTTAGCTATACATATATATATACACACACAGACATGTACCCATGTATGGAGATACAAATACGTTGCTTTACCATGAAAAAATCGAGACCTGTAGATTCAGTGACTGGGATTAGCACGACACTCCCAGAAGCTCTGGGTTGGCACAGCCAACCTGTGGCTCTTGGACCATCCGTGACTGCCAGAGAGCTCCCATGGCAGAGCACCATTGCCGTGGGGAGCAGGGGGCTGGGGGAATGCTGAGGCAGGGTTTGCTGGGAGACCCAAATCCTTTGATGTAAGGGGGAATGGACCGGCAGGAAGGCAGACCAACACCGTGGTGGGAGTCATGGTGAGCTTCTTCCTGGAGATGCATGATACAGCTCTTAACCCAATAAAAATCTCGGGGGGGGGGGGGGGGGGGAGCGGGAAGATTGGCTGTTCCTGAGCTTGGCAGCCATAAATCTAAAACTTGTGTGTACTTCTTCAGGCACGTGAAAATAGCTACGAAGTTATATTCCGAGAACCAGATACACCCTGGAAGTTCAATGTTCGCGAACTGACAAGGTACATCTTTTTCTCTTTGATGCAGCAGCCAGCTCCTCACTTTCCTCTTCATACACCCTGAAATGTAACCTGGTAAATGACAACAGAAGGACTGTTGTGGAAAGTTTCTATTACTCAGTGTCCAGTCTGTAGCAAATTCAGCCTCCAAAGAGCTGAAGTGAGTCAGTCAACTTGAAAAGTTACCTACCTGAAGGGTGTGTGTGTACTGCAAGCCTCTTGTGGCAGGAACCCCTTTTCATTCTGTATTTTGAGCAGCGCTCCCTATGTTTGGACACAAGACACCGCCAAGCACTACAGAAAATATTCAGACTTATGTTCTTAAAAAATGTAGCCATAACAAATCTTGTCTAGCTGTAGCATGGTGGGATGCTCCAGTAAGTATGTTCAAGTAATGAGGTTCGAGGGGATCTCTGAAGGTCTTAACACATGAAGAAGGGATGCAATGAATATGTCAACTCAGCAAAAGGTGGGAGGATACAGACGCGGCCAAACATGTTTGACTAGTGGGTGCAGGGTTAATGGTTATATTACTGCAAAATGCAGGCTAATCTCCTAGCCTTTATCCAACCAGCTGTAAAGTACATTGCAGTGCAGAATGCACGCCCACCTCCTGGATCCAGAAGCTACCACGCTAACTTACTTGTTACCGCTATGGAGTAGGGCACGCGTACTTCATTCAGACTGATCCATTCCTGCTCTGCACCAGCTGGGAACTCTAGGCAGGAGTCAGCATCGTTCCTTCTGGGCACGACAAATGGCAAAGAGGCTCCTGGCCCAGAGCTTCACCAGAGTCAGCTTCACCAGCACCAGCCTGGTTTGTAGGGCATCACTGCAGAAACAGGTTTAACTAGTCGTCATTGATTGTAGGCTGAGCTGATCGGTAACTTCTATTTTTTTTAGTAATTATTTGAAACAAGTCAGCTTTTGCAGTAGCCTGCCAGGACTGTAAGGCTAACTCAAACATGCATTTTGGGGCAGCGTTTTGGCAAATGATTCAGGGACATCTGAAAGTTGCTTCCAGTACCTCCAGCACTGGCTGCAGGATTCCTGATACCAGATAAACATCCTAGTGATACCCTAGGTTTGCTAGGTATCTAAACCTTTGGTCCCCCGCTGTGAGCAGCGTACATCTCCCGTAAGAGGACAGGTAGCTCTTGCCAGAGCTCTGTTCATGCATCCTGTACACCCCTATAAGATGCAGGATGTCAGTCTTGAAGTACATCGCCGTTCCCAGCTGCTTGGGCAGAAAAAAAGGAAGGAGTGTGGGCTGGTTTGCTTGGATCAGTTCTGGTTCTGCATCGTCTTTTTGCAGTTGTGCTGGTTGCTGACCCAGGGTGCACACTGCCCACGTGTAGGGCACTGGCTGCTGGAGAACCTCGTGCCCATGACAAGTGGGATGCTGCAGCTGGAAACCTGCTGCATTGCTTTCACCTTAATTCCACTGGAGGAAAAAAAACAAACAAAAAAAAACACACATTTTGAGCACTCCAGAACTTGCATACTGCAAGACTTTGAAAATGCAGCTGCAAGACTAGAACACACTAGATCACGAGTAGGGCCTTATAGAGCTAAATGGTAAAAACAAGGCTAGACAGAGCTCGCAAACTCAGAGACGCAGAAATACCTAGCAGTTATTTGGAAAGATTGTTTCTGGTTTGTCCAGAAATGCCTGCATGCTTGAGCATACTGCTCCCCTCTTCCCAGGCCTATTTTCATTTATATATTTGCCCTGGAGTCACCAGATGTGGCCATGAGTAGCCTCCATTACAAACAGTGAAGTCCTACACGTTTGTCTTTCCACTTCCTTCCCCTTATTTTTATCTCACAGAATCATTAAGGTTGGAAAAGACCAAGATCATCTGGTCCAACCATCCCCCTACCACCAGTGTCACCCACTAAACCATGTCCCTAAAATTATGTGCAATGTCTCCCCTCCTTCCTACCTTGTCTTGTGTTCCTATTGAGTCCTCCCCCCTCTGGTTTCATGTACGGAGAACAAACCTGTGTTTTACACATGCAAATTCCCAGCTTTTCTTCCCCACTTCCCTGGTCTCTGTGCTCGCTACAGAGCCGCCAGCAGCACCATCTCCCCCCATTTCTGCCCATTCTGCACCACGAGGGATTTTTCCCCACGTGCCCTCAGCTAAAGCAACAACAGATTTCTGAGCTCTACACTTGTTACAAGTCAGTGCCTGGGCTATCCACAGCCATTGTTTGCCTTTCTCCAGAGGTACGAAAGCTCATCCTGCTGCTAACAAGCTGTTGGCTCTAAAACCCAGCAATATCCATATAAAATAAGATACAGGGCTTCTACTAAGCTCTTTCTCACCTGGCTGTTCCAGTGCATTTGGCGAACCTTTTCTGGCCGCACTGCACACAAAAATGTGCGGGTTACTTTTTCCAGCGGTCACTACGATACTATTGAGAAGTAGGCGGCAGTGACCGATGGTTTAGCCAAAAAAAAAACAAACCTAGAAACGGCTCACCAAGCACCGGGAGCGATGTCCTCAGCAGATGTAGAATAACCTGTTCTGTATTTTCTGCTACCCTTGACTCTACAGAAGAAATATCCACGACGTCCCTCGACAAAAGATACAGCGGATGAAAGAAGAATACGAGCACAACGTTACCTTCCACAGCGTTCTCCATTCCGAACAGCCCAGCAGAGATGACAGAAGCGCCACTGGACCAAACACAGCTTATGGCCTGGGTGCCCACTCCAGCCCCCCGCCGGCCTTCGCACACAGAAGACCTCGCCCGGCACGCACGAACACCGTGCCATTTCGCTGAGGGGTGCAGGCCTCTGTACGCGTTTTAATTATCAGGGTATCAAAGTCTCCAGTTTTACATTTTTAAACAAACTATTTTTATTCTTGTACTTTTCTAATGCATTTCAAAACTAGACTTTTATGTCTTAGAATGTCTTAGAACTAGTCTTTTATGTCTTATGTCTCACAGCTCTTCCTGGATGATTGACCTCTTATCTCTGGCACAAACTGCATGCCCTCATCCCTCTTCCTTCACTAAAATTCATCAGGCTTATGGTGAAATCTGCTGGCTGGGCCTTTCTTACAGACCGCGTGGCCAACGCCTTCTCCATGCAGTGGTCATTTCTTCCTGTTTTGTTACTGCGTAAGCTTTTCTATCTTCCCGTTCTTGTCTAGCGCATTTTAACCGCTAACGCTCAGAGAGGCAAAGTCAATCAGGGAAAAGGTAGCACTGAGATGGCATAGCAAGATTTGATGCTCTTCTGCATCTACACATCTGCTGCCTGCATTTATTTTCTCACCTTAGTGCTTACAGAGCGAAACAGCATCTCCAGCCTAAAGGGGAAAAACTTTAACGCTTTAACTGTGCCCTTTATCTTGCGGAGACAGCAGAGGCAGAGATCCGTTTCCGGAAGGAAGATGGGCACTGGGTGCGTGCTTGTTAACTTTAAGGGGGTACCGGGCTACGGAGGCAGCTGTAAATAGCCGAAGCAGAAGGCTGCTGACTACCCGAACTCAGGAGGACAAGTTGTGTTGCACAAAACGACAACTTAAGAAAGGAGGGGGGAAAAAAGCATTGTAAGGGGAGAAAACAACTCCTTCCACCACGCAGTGCAGAGAAGCCACTGACTGACAGGTGCATGAGGAAAAGAAGCGATCCTGCAGTAGTTTCATTATTTTTTAAAAAAATTCTGCTATGTCAACAAGCCTCACAGAACATCGGAAAACTCGGCACTCGTAATGGCCATTTTCTTTAAGTAGGCGCAGAACATTTGGCAGTGGCTATAGAAGAGGGCAGTAGCAAGGTATTTTGCAGTAGGAAATGAAGACAACTCACCCGGATCATGAAGAAACACAGGTGCAGCTGCTGTTCCTCTAGCAGTCTAGTAGACAGAAGCACCAGAAGCATCAAGGAGTATGTTAGTCCTCTGCGAAAGCTAAGCTGTCTGCAGGAGCCTGTGTAAAGCAGTAGGTAAAGCACTAGGGGTGGGATGAATTCGTTTTTACTTTTGTTTTTTAACTCAGGCTGCATGGAAAGCAGCACGACCACCATTGTAAACAATTGTTCATTAAGGGGTTTAGGGCACCTGTAGCATTGCACAAAGCTTTTCAGCAAGTTTTTAAGTGAAGCCACTGCCACCCTGTTACGTTCCCCAGGCCCACTACAGTGCCCAGCTTGGCCATGGGAGCTGCCCTCAGTCCTGCACTCGAGCCAAGTTAGCAGCACAGGACTGCAGAAAGGTCACCAGGAGGGAGCTGCTGCCATCCTTCCTCCTTTGACAGCTGAAGGGCGAGGGGGGGCTGGACAATGGCATAACTAAACCATGGAGCCAGAGCCTGCCGAGCAGGACTGCTTCTCTAGTGCAGAAGCTCCAGTTTTGAGAATCTTCACCTGCAGAAGTTAATGAGAATGAAGTAATGAACAAAAGTACTAATCTCTCCTGGCATAAAGAACTTAGGAAGAAATTAAGGGCCTGGCTTTCTTTCTTAACATTGTGGCTTAAAGTAGTACCTCTAAGAATGACCAACGTTTTAATATTACTATTTTTTTTTTAAATCCTTTTACTATGAATCAGCCCTAATTACAGCTGTTTTCTAAAACTTTTTTTTAGCACTGCATGGAAATTTTAAGGACAACACTACAGAACCATGCCAGAATTACAAAGGAGTATTTCAGAATTAAGCTGTGATGTTTGGTTCCAATAAACTTAGACAATTGTTGATTTTGCCCTGTGCTACTTCTGACAAACAACTACGCTAATGCTACAGCTGGTAACAAAAGAGGTTGCTTCAGACTGAAACAAAGACCCTGCCAGAATTCAACAACACATCAGAATCAAAGTGGTGGGTTATAAAACCTCCAGCCAGAGTGATGCTGGTGTATGTGACGTTTGTGTGAGAAATGTATGATTATTCAACTCCAAATCATTTGTTCTGCAGATGAAATGCCCTTTTGTGAATTTTTGTAATATAGCTTTATTATATACAATCAGGATTTAATGTACAACATAAAAAACATTTAAACTTGAAATATATACAACACTGTACACGTGTGTCTAGTAGCATTTTCGGGATTTTCGTCTTTGCAGCATCCCGTGGGTTGATAATGAGCCCCCAGGTTCCTTTGTGTCCTTCTGAAGAGCCTCAGCTCCTTCAGAACTGCTTTTTAATGAATTCTTTGCTTCCTCAGCTGATCTGGAACTATGTTTGGGTGAAAGATCATCAGACAAATCAGTAGCTATTGTACCATTTTCATTTACATCAGTCTTCTTTTCTTCTGGTAAAGTATTTATGAGTGCTTGCGTATTAATCATTGCGAGTTCTTCATCAGCAACCAAGTCATTAACAGGAACACGGATGGTTTCTCTCCCTTTTCTGCTGGGGGTGACAAAACCCACATTCACATTTGTTTCTTTTGCTGACTTGCTACGCTGTAAGCCCAAACTTCGCGGAGGCTGAAATGCCTTTTTTAGAGATGGAGAAATGGTTGAACAGATCGGTGTCAGTGGTGGAGGGGCAGGTATGCAACTGAGGAAGTCCATTGCTTTTCTCTTTTTGCTGTTTTTGGGATGATCTTCGTCAGTTGCAGCAGAAAGAGTTTTCACTGATCCCTGTGCGACAAGTTTCATATTCGGTGTGCTGGTTGACAAAGGGCTCAGATACTTTATCTCCATTTTAGAAGATGAGATCTGGTTAAAAAGAGAAGTTTTATGTTGAATAGAAAAATCCATTAGTAATAGTAGTGTAGTTGAACTTCCTCAACTACTTCTATACAACAGGGAAAAAAATTAACTGACAGAAAAATGCTCTATCATTCACAGCCAAGTTAACTTTAGTCTGGTATCTTCTGAAAATGACTAACGTTATTTTTTCAAGTATTGATGCTTGCTAAGTCACCATCTACACACACATTAAGAAAGCACATATACACCGTTTCTGAGAACTAAGCTAAATGTATGGGAACTTTTCTGTGCCAGGTGGTAAGAATTCAAAGCAGTCATTAAAAGAATGAGTTAACTGAGTCTTGTGCATTGGGTATATCCTCAACAGGTCGTTAAATAGGGAAAAACGAATAAAAAAATTGAAGGAAAAAAGGGTAGAATAAAACCCATGAATACATGCAAGATGGCCACTACACAGCATTGCAACACATGCTTGAGAATACCTTTAATGCTCAGTTTTTTCAATTTAATTAACACATTTAATAAATTGATACATACCACTAAACATTCAGAGTATCAGTACTGTCTCTGAAATGGGAAAGGATGCCTTACAGACTGCAGTGTAGCCTTCAAGAATTGATCTGAAGTCGGTGTGTTTCCACCTCCCTCACAACTAGTGGCAAGAAACATTTGGGTTCTGATTCACTCCGTATTGCACGTAAGAACAACTTGCCACCAGCAGCCTCGTTGGGAAGCAGAGTACTATTAGCTCAATTTTTAGCAACAACACTATAGAATTCCAGCCTTTACTAGGTGATACCTATTCCCTTTTAAACCTACCAAATAGCAAGCAATACCTAGAAGAAAGAAGAGTAGGAAATAAATTCTCTAAATAAAAGGTCTACATTGCAGAGTCTCCTGAAAGAAACATTTACATATCAAGAACTTTCTTCCCAATCATATCCATGTCAGGTAATTTTCACAATGAAACGGAGGAAGTAGTAAATACTTCCCTATTTCCTGTAGGGGAAGGAGGATTCATTTTACTCATGTAAAATTCAGAGTATTTAAAGTATGCTGTCAAAACAGACCAAGAGGGGAATTTTTCATATGTTGCTTGGAAGAAGACTAGGCTAGGGAGCTCTCCTGGGGAACAATCATAACCCACACAAGGAAAAAGCTTCCGATCAGCTTACCTTGCCATACAGAGAACCTGTGGGGCAGACTGAAAACAGAGACCATTTGCCAAAGCCAGCTGTATAAAACCTGCTTATATCCTTACTGTATGTAAAGCCAGCACGAAAACAAGACTAATTCCTAGCTTACCAAACTTTTATCCGCTGCATAGAGGCCTGAGTTACAGGAAGGAGAGAAGCATTCTGATCCACATCTTTTAGGTAAAGTGGGCGTGAGTGACTGATTTCTTTGTAGCAAATTCATCAATTTACTTTCTGCGTCAGAGCAAAAGGAGTCCACATTCTATAAAACAGAACAGATTACAATGCAGAATAGTTGTTTTTAAAATTATGCAAGTATTCTGTGCTCACAAACTAGGACTTTGTTTTCTTATAGTCCCACCATAAGTTTTTTTCTGTATGAAACCAACAACTTAGAAGTCCCCTGCACCTTCCATGGAAAAGAAATACACCTTCCTCCTATTGTTAGCAAGACAAAAATAAAAAGACAATACGTATTCAGTAAGAAATGAGAACACATGACCAGAACATGCTATTTAGCATAACTAGAAAGTTGAAATTCAGAAAAATAAATAAAAACATCAGGTTGTTGGTTGATATTGAATGTGTTCAAGTGAACAAGACAGTAAATTTCAACTTCAAAAAAGCCAAACTGTCCGTGACAGATTGGCTGCTGGCAGGTCAAACAGGTTTGCTACCCAGAAAAGATTCTGTGGCACGTGCTGAAGAAAGGGGTGTTGAGCTGATGGGAAAACAAACAAACAAAGCAGCCAAGACATTCAATAGGTGACACGAGAGTCCTCCAAGAAAAGCACATTAACACCTTACTCCTCTTCAACAAGATTCCCTCAAATTGACCATTATTTGCATTACGTAAAATTCACTAGAATTAACAGACTTTTTGATGACAGATTGGCACTGCAGTAACTAAAATCCATCATTAAACTAAAAATCTAAAGGTTTACCTCTACCACACTTCTCAGTTCATTAAACTTCTCTTGAAGATGGGTTTCCTTTGGGCTGGCTGAGAACACAGAAAGATCTCCAGCCAACAGCATAGGAATTTCTGATCTGAGGTCAGACTGCCACTGAAGGTTGCTTGCAGAAATGAACGAACAGCGAACGACTATATCCTCAATAGCAAAGTGCCTGAGATCTGCCCAGATCTTTATTGCCACCAGATTGTAGCTTTCATCAGATAAATAAACCATAGTAGCAAAACCTAAAAGCAAGAAAAAGTGAATCAAACCATAAACCTTTCAATAAAAGTTGATTACTGCAATTTGTGTCTATAAAAAAAATCATGCACATTTTGAAAGAGTTTTAATTGATAAATGTAACACGGCAGCCTGTCAGCGTGCTAACAGATGTTTGATGCTTCATTCATTCTACACTATCTCTCTACTGATTGCAGAAAACAATTCAAAATCTGCATTCCAGCGCTTGGTAAATATACTTCTGTGGTGCTATTGCTTTTCATCAGAAGATTCTCCACCTGTCTACCCGTGAGCTCCAAGGACTGGGTTCCACTCAACCCATGCACTGCACGCAGAAGAGGGAGCCCACGCACATGGTAGATACCGTGTGTGCAGCAGTAGAGCACAGGTGTAAGAACGTACATCATGAAACACAGCTAAAGAAAAGGCTTCTCTTGAGCTTGAATACTCAAATACTAAATTCTTGCTCAGCAAAGACTTTTTTTTCCTCTAGGAAAACAATCTGCCAGCATATCACAGTGATGGGCTCTATTAGCTATTATATAACTATATATATAATAGCTGTATATTAGATGTTGTACAACACCAAAGATCATCTTGACTTTTGAAATAAACTTGGTGGTGACTCAGTGACACGAACGTGGTCAACAACATACCTGTTTTGCTAACAGAAACTACAACTCCAACTAAATCAACTTCAGCACATGGTGGCTGAAAAGAAGGATCCAACAGACTGGTGAATTTTAGAGCCTTTCTTGGAAAGAAAATCTGCAGCAGCATCTTCTGCGAGACCTTAAAAAAATAAACACCCATACGCTGTTATACAGACAAACTTTTTAATGATTTATCTTTATGCAGTTGAAGTACGTACTGGTAGTTGTAGATACTGAGTTTTCTTTGTTGCTGTTAATTGTATGTTAGTTGATTCTGCTCTTCCTTTGGACTGTGATGTTGACAGCTGGTAGATTCTGTACCGACTGCCTTCCTTTAACAGCGAACAGACGTCTGGTACTGGACGCCAGATGCTCAGTATCACTCCTAGTCACATGAGATTAAGATACATTAGACATGTAATACTAATATGAAGCCTTCTAAGCAAAATAAAACCAGAAACAGTTACATGCAAGCTAGTATACTGTGGGTAAACTCTTCCAATCTGCTTACTATGTTGGCCAGTTATCATGGGAAGATAGACGTTATTTATTATTTCCCAAGTACTAACCTTTATGTTTTTCTTGCTTTCTGTAGTCTACCACACATAATTTCCATACAGTGGACACATCCCTTTTGGAACAACCATATTTTTCCTTTTCTGCAGACTCTACAGCCTTCTTGAATTCTTCCTGTATCCGAGTTTGCTTTTTATCATTCATCAGCTGCCTGTGAGCATTCAGAGCTTTTAGCTGATCTTCACTAAGATAACCCTGTAACCAAGAGAAAAAATGCATTCATCTTTTTTTTTTTAAAAAAAAAAAACTAATCACACACAAAAAAGATCCTGACAGGATCCTTTATAGTCTCTTTCCTAAGTGTTCTTCTGTTACAGACAATTTATTGTTCAACTGATAGGCTACCAGGACTCAGAATGAGGACAACTGGGGTCTCTCAGTCTTTACTGGAACTCAGTTGTCTGTAATAATTACATTATACGCTGTTTTTAGTGGGTAATCAGTGAGAAGCCTGCTTAAGAACACATAACTAAGGTGTTTCATACAACAGGCACTTTTGCCAGTTTAATAAGAAAGAAGATGTTACAAAAAAGTTCTGTAAGAAGAAAAGAAGAGTTGCATCTCTCAGCAGGCTGCTATCTCTGAGCTGACTAATTTACACTAAATCGCATTGGGAGACAAATGACAGTAAGATCACGTAAACTCTTCAGCGAACAGCATGCAAGAAATGTGCCTTACTAGGTGCATTCAGTGTTCACATACATACATCATCGCAAAGTAATAAAACCACAAATAATAATTTTAATTGTACTATATCCTGCATTTTGTATATCCAGAGAAAATCACTTACTCTCTTTTGCAATCTAAGATATCGATCTATTTAAACAGGACTTCATTAATGCATTTTCCAAGTAAATCATAACTTACTTAGCCATAAGCATACCGTAGGAAGTCTTAAAAGATGAGAGATAGTGATTTTGTGGCTGATTTTAGCAGGAGGTACTAAATTAGAAATGACTCCACAAGCATTTCAAAATTAGCCCAGTTGGCTCTGTTACCTCCATATAACCAGGGTCAGGTGCATTCTGGATTGCTTCATAAAGTTCTGCACCATCTTGCAAATTATGGATTTGCTGTCTTGTGACTACGCGTGACCTTGGTGTTTTTCTGCTAGCTCTCTCTGTTGAAAAAAAAAAGTCCATTATGGTGAGTACAACCAACATTGTCTAAAAGTGAAGGAAAAATAGTTACGCAGGAAGTATGATAACCTAGGCCTAGCCCGAATAAAGCTACAGAACTCTTCTGTATGGGGTAGATAGATGTTTGTAGTTTTTAGGAAGACAGAAATGGGAAAAGATCACAATACTACACAAACTCTTATGAGATGGCATAGCCAGTTCTTTTCAGCAGCTCTGGGACCCACCTCACCACACAGTGAGCCAGGTTAGTTTTCTGAACCAACAGGAAAGCAATGCTTTAAACAAGGCAATAGCTTTCTGCTGACATAGCAAGCAATTCTCATTGCCTGCACTTAGGGAAATTCGGCAGCTTGCCACAAAACGACACCGATACCTGACCATACTGTCTGTGTGCCAGTCACTTCCTGCTCTCATACAATGGAAAAGCTCAAGTCTCAAAGACCGCAGCGGCAGGTGACCACAGGAGTGCACGTGAAGAAGCCTCCTTTCCTTAGGACACCAGCTAAAAGCCAAGTGAACTTAATCACATTAAACTCTGATCTTCTCCTCAGGTCAGTCATTGCTGCTCACATTTTGATAATTTTCTTCAGCATAGTAGGCTCCACTGTACATAGACGAGTTACCAATCAAACATAAACCAACGCAGTGAGGTGACTGATATGTTGAAGTTCACATCAGTGATGCTAAGAATTATAAAGCAATCTCCAATTTCAATGAGGAATTCAGATTTCTTTTAAGGGTACGGCATCAATAACAAGGGCAAATAATAATGCACCCCAGGTTCTGATGAAGCAGTTAGGTAACATCTGAGTGTTACAGATCACCCCAAGAAAGATTAACAAAAAAGGAGAGGCGAGCTGGGTTGCAAATAATGACCCTATGGACTTTGAATGGCACAGGCTATCATTTGTGATGGAATCCTATCTGTTCCTGTAGAAAAATAAACCATGTCCCCCTCCCCACCCCCAAAGAAAATAGATCAGAGCCTGAAGGCACCTGGAATCCACGATCAGCATGGCAACAATCCCAGTGCCCAGAAACAAAAGTGTTTCTGTGTTACAGAATCACAGAATAGTCTAGGTTGGAAGAGACCTCCAAGATCACTGAGTCCAACCTCTGACCTAACACTAACAAGTCCTCCACTAAACCATATCCCTAAGCTCTACATCTAAACGTCTTTTAAAGACCTCCAGGGATGGTGACTCCACCACTTCCCTGGGCAGCCTATTCCAGTAACTAACAACCCTTTCGGTAAAGAAGTTCTTCCTGATATCCAACCTAAACCTCCCCTGGCACAACTTTAACCCATTCCCCCTCGTCCTGTCACCAGGCACGTGGGAGAACAGACCAACCCCCACCTCGCTACAGCCTCCCTTCAGGTACCTGTAGAGAGCGATAAGGTCACCCCTAAGCCTCCTCTTCTCCAGGCTAAACAGTCCCAGCTCCCTCAGCCGCTCCTCGTAGGACTTGTTCTCCAGGCCCCTCACCAGCTTCGTTGCCCTTCTCTGGACTCTCTCGAGCACCTCCATGTCCTTCTTGTAGCGAGGGGCCCAAAACTGAACACAGTACTTGAGGTGTGGCCTCACCAGAGCCGAATACAGGGGGACAATTACTTCCCTGGACCTGCTGGCCACACTGTTTCTAATGCAAGCCAGGATGCTGTTGGCCTTCTTGGCCGCCTGAGCACACTGCTGGCTCATATTCAGCCGACTGTCAACCACTACTCCCAGGTCCTTCTCTGCCAGGCAGCTTTCTAACCACACATCTCCCAGCCTGTAGCTCTGTTTGGGGTTGTTATGCCCCAGGTGCAGGACCCGGCACTTGGCCTTGTTGAACTTCATGCAGTTGACCTCGGCCCATCGGTCCAGCCTATCCAGATCCTCCTGCAGAGCCTTCCTACCCTCGAGCAGATCGACACACGCACCTAACTTGGTGTTGTCTGCAAAAACATTTATGTCGTGTATGTTATTACATGTTCTGAAATCATGAAATATTTACCTTCATGCTTTTCAAATTCTGCTTGGACTTTTGCAAATAGAGCTTCCAGTTTCTTTTGTTGATCCTCTGCATGCTTGGCAGCTTCCCTTTCTTCAGCTCGGCTGTTGCGGAACACATAGGAGCCAGCTGATGTCTTTTCCATCCACTGAAACAAAGATTTAAATAAACCTCAGACCTTCTATTTTTAACCTCATTTAGCTTCCCTCCAATACTCACTGTTTAAAGCACTTCTGGTTAGAAGTGAACAGGTTCATAAGTTCTTTTAGTATAACGGATCCAAGGTTAAAAAAAACAAAGCAGAGCAGTGGCTGGTAAATCTTCTCTTTAAAGATACACAGACAGAATGGAGCAGCTGCAGTCAAACTTTTATTGATTTAACAGCTGAAGAAGCCATAGACAATGATATAATTTAGAAGATAGCTGGATCCCACTTGTAGATACATTTAGATACAAAACAAACTCAGTGCTCAAAAATCTACCAGAACTGCATCCTACCCAATTTGTCTTTCAGCACTGACGGTACTGTTTTAACCTGCTAGATTAGATGCTGTAAAAGATGCCCTTAAACACTTTCAGCTTGAAGTGTTCCCATAGGATAACAGCCTTGCCCACAGCCGTGTCAGAGCTGGCTTGGCAAGTGCATGCTTTGAAGAGATAGGTGATCAAACAAAGAGGTCACTGCAGCTGGAAGTGGTCCTTCTCTCTGCTGCACAGCCCCACCTTCTCCCTTGCACTGGCTCTAGCACGTACCTGACTTTACCAGACACCAGTTTCCTATTGCAATAGACAGACACAACAGTTTGAGCTTGGTTGTTGTTGTTGTCATCCCCCCTCTCCTCCCCCCCCTTTTTTTTTTCCCGCTTTGTTACTCCTGGTTTAGCAAAGTAAATTAGCTATGGAGCAGGACCAGATGAGCTGTAGAGCACAGAGAATCACCAGGACAGTACGGCAGGAGCAGGATGAGGAAAGCTGAAGGACTGCTCCTTACGAGGCAGTGAATTGTTGAAACAGGCTCTGCCTGCCTCGTTAACTGCACGCCTTCCATTTCCTGCACTGTTCACAGTCTGACAGCTTTAATTACAGTTACTGTGATTCCCACACGCCTTGGCTTGACTCAAAAGAGATATATAGCTCAAGCCTTCCTATCGTTTTGGTATGACTGAGCAAGATCCTCAGTGTTTTTATACAAACATATTTGCCCATCAATCTCTGGAAACAGTGAGATATGAAGCAACACTGTAGTGGGTTTATGTGACAAGGTTTTGGTAGCAGGGGGCCATAGGGGTGGCTTCTGTGAGAAGGATCTAGAAGCTGCCCCATGTTTGGTAAGGGCCCCACTGCTGACCAGCCTGGAAGCCACATACTGTGATGGCATTACAGATTGCTGTCCCCTTTCTGGGACCTAAACAGATGTTAGGCCTACCAGGATGGCCATGTAATAAGTGTTGCAATTAAAATAATGACCTAAATATCAAAGTAACATTTCAAACCAAATATTGCTATTACCTTTACAAGGTAAATAAAGTGGAATTCAGTCTGCATTGACCAACAGTTACACATCATTTTAGAAAGCAAACGATGAAGAAAAACCCTGTATGTACATGTCAAGCGTAACATTCTCTGAGAAAAGTTAACAGATTCTAAAAGTTGTATCTTGGCTAACATGTTAACATTCAGAGGACTGATTACAAAAAAAACCGTATGTTTCTTTTTATAGTTGGGACTGTTATAAAAAGCTCTACTTTGTGCTGGTGTGGCCTCACCTTAAGCACTGTGTGCAGTTCTGGGCACCACAGTATAAAAAGGATATAAAACTATTAGAGGGTGTGCAAAGGAGGGCTACAACAGTGATGAGGTTCTATGATTCCAAGGAGTTACCACTTGATATCCTCAGATTCTTTAAACGTGGTCAGATTTCACTGTATCTAAAACATCTTTGCTCTACTTTACACAATAATCAGATTGTATTGTAAATAATATTTTAAATAGATCTTACTATATGATACAGCCAGCTACATATAAGACTATTTTACCAAGGGTTAAAAAATATTTAACGTCTTTGCAGATATATCTATGCTAGTGACAGAAAAAATTGAGTTTCAATTCTGTGCTTTTTAGATTGTTGAACCCACATTCAATCATTTCTGGCTTTTTGAAACCGAAGCAAAGCAAGCCAGAACACACTGAGTGTAAATTGGAATTCTTCTTACAACAGGATACTCCACTCCTGAAAAATTAAATGTGTGCAGACTGCAAGAGCCACTTCTGTTCTTGTTATACGTAATGGTACCATTTCTTGAATTTATTTAACTGTCTCTATTATGTCACCTTTCAAGAGCAATATAGCAGCTAGCTATTAGATAAAGCAGATCTAATAGAACTGGTTAGATTCAGAAAATACTGATACCATACCTGAAGAGAGTAAGTTCTTTGAACGATGACATCAATACACCCCACTGCACCACCCTCACTGTAAAGCGATGACAGAGGCAAAGGAAAAGGTCTGGGATCCCGATGAAATCCTAGTTTTGCGTGCCATCGTGTGCAGCGGGTACTGTTCGCTGAAATCTGAACAAGTTAAATGTTGAATGATAAACTGGCATTGGTAGGTCAGAAGGAGATACAACTTATTAAATCTAAAGGAAAGACTTTTTTTTTTTTTTTTTTACATTGACCTCAGTAAGAACCTCTTATTTCAGCACTTGAACATACTGCATTTTAATTTCAGGGTTTCTTTTCACATTGAAAAGCTTACTTTAAACAGGTATGACAAATTTGATGACTTAAGATTCTCTAGGAAATCAGCATTTATGAGATATGCCACTGCTTTATACCAGATGACCAGAATTTTTATGCTGAAACTTCAAACACCACCTTATTCATCCTCAAAGAAGTCAAGCCCTCCCCGCAAGCTTGCCCTCTCACAAACTTTCTCCCAGTTCTTCCTCAACCTTCCATACTGTATGATGGATAAACACCTTTCTTAGCCTGGTGCTTAACCATATTAAGGATAAAACATGCAGCAAAACTTGTCAGAATCTTATAGAAGTTAAAAAAAAAAGGTACTTTAATACTATTTTGTAATACAGATTTCTCTTCCAACATTACTGACTAGCGTTAACTACCTTGTCTTACAAACATGGTAGTTGAACTGCAACAAAACTGCTTATAAAACCCCGACAGAACCTGTTCTGTTTACACAACCTCATCCAGCTTACAGCATGGCTCAAGCAAACAGCATCAGTCCCATCCAATCAAGCTGAACTAATATTTTCGTTTACCTTCAACATAAGGGAATCTGGGGCTTCCAGTGGTGTACATCCATTTTGAGAGCCAACGAGTTCTGCTCCATGTACTATGATCTTCTGACCAACAGTAAGCCTTCTTCTGTGTAAGAAAGCTTTGATGGGTGGATCCAGAAGAGCTCTAATCCCATACCAGCCATCAGTAACTTCAATTATTGCTGCTCCTTTTTTACTTTCCATATTGTTATTGCTGGGAGATACAACGGCATTTAGTGATATGATTTTAGAGACGCACAGCACAAGTGTTTTACCTGCTGCATCATCTCTCTCCGTTATTTTTTTGATTGCTGATCGCTTACTTTTATCGATTTCCAAGTCATACCTACAGAAAAGAAGCCGTGACACTGTTTAGGTGAACAAAATCCATCACGTTGTTTCCCCTTAAAATCAATTCTTGCTAATTATTGCTTAATCTACATGATTAAATGCCATTATAATAAAGTAAAAATGATCGAAATATTTGCAAATAACATGCAGTACGTTTTTAATATTGGCATATTTAAGTTCAACAAAACGAGCATTCTGATAAATACTAAATGCAAAATTGAGATGTTTATTTTATAATATTATGACCAGAAAGCATGCAGTCATAACTCCAGATGTGTTGCTACACACTTACCTATATTTCAGCTGCAACAGCACCATTTCTGGTGTCAAACACCTGGTAGCAAATTCATGTGGAAAAGCTACTTCCATGGCTGCCAATTTCCATACAATCCACCTGTAGTGATTGTAAGCCCAGGCCTCTGTTATTAGTTTGGGATCCACACCAGGAGTATCACACAGAGCCCTGCAGATAAATCGTTAATAAATTAACCTGAAATCCATTATCAGCTGTTACTTGCCTATTTTTCCCTAGCATTACATGCAGTGTATGCACATAGGCAACATTAATAACGGCGTATTTATTATGGTGTGAACAGGAAGGTTACATTCCATAGCCTGGTCTGGTTATTGTCTGAATACTGAAGTTTTGTCCTTATAAGCTTTGGCAGCATGCGTGTGTGTACATGCAGGCGTTCCTGAAATGGACCTTTGACCCTGGCAGTAGCTCCAGGGGCATGTCCTCTCTGGTTCACACAGTTATGCTCACAGCATCGAGGGACAGAGGCGTGCTCTAATCTTTTGCAGCCCCAGAATATCTCCTGCTTGCTTTGCTTGTCCCCATTGTTTGACTGCTTAAGCAATGTTTCATTCTGTGTTGATTCCAAGCTGTACCACCATGAGCTGTTTAAGTTGGTTTGGAAACCTATTTTTTCCCACTCAGCCAGTCACTAGAAAGGCTGTTTCACTGTAGAAGACAGAGAAGGAATTATACCAGAGATTCAAATAAACTGTTAGACTGATCAGAACACAATTTAAGTCCCACCAAAAAGTCAATTTCCAACTTGTCAGAAAGGTTCAAGATTTTAATATTAAAATATTTAAAATTTTCTGAAGTTTTGTTGAAGCAACAGTATGCTAGTTGTTCTGTTGCATGTGCTTTTAATGAAGTTACGATGTACAAACTTGCTTACAGTAAAACAAAACAATTTCTATTAAAGTGTTTAGGACAGATGCAGTCAATGCATATACTTCTTTTAGAAGTTCACTTTAAATGACCTGCAAAAGGACACACAGAAGGACCCAGGATAGTGCAAGAGCAAGGGCTGTTCGTGCACTTTTGCTGCTTCTTATATATACATTCAAAGAAAGCCTGAAATAATCAGGGAATGTTCCTACTGAAATCTTAGCTTCCTTCAAATCATACTGCAAATTATTTTCATAAGCCAGCTTTAAAAAAAATAATTGAAAAACATTTTCACCCATATCTTTTAACAGAAACTCTTCCCCCAACAACCTTCATTCCCAACACTCAAACTCCAGAGAACAGAAGTTAATCCTTTTCAATTTGAAAAAGCAAAATCTATCAATGCTATTAAACGAAAGCTATAAATTAACAAAAATAGTACCATTTTCCTAGACAATTTACACTGTAGAATAGTCTCCATAAGTTTTCTAAATTGACTTTGTTTTCCTTAATGCCCAGTGAAGATCATGAACACCATAGTCTACATAAATTACTAAACCTACAGTACCTTTATTTACCCTAACAGAGACATACTAAAAATGCAGTCAAAAAGTAGTGTTAGATTTATTCTAGCAATATGAGAATCACAAAATAATAAATAGCACACCTGCCTCAAGTTCATAAGAAACAATACCTGTAAAACTCCTTTTTTCCAGCCTTTCCCTCATCTGTAGGAATTAGCCACCCTCCATCAGCAAGCTGGATCCCATTTCCCTCTAATAAATACTCCTTGCTGAAGAAGTCTTTGATGAGAAACTGAAATGATTCTGCATTTGTGCTGTTAACTTGTACACAATGTTTTGAAACACCGTATCTGTAAAGCTGCAAAAAATCAGATGAAGAAGACAAAAGACACTGACAATCCAGTAAGAATTCATCTGAGAGCTTTCATATCTAATGCTATAAACTCATGTAAATTATCTTCTCAAGCTAGGGACTGTTCTGTACGACCTTGTCATTTCATATGTAATCCAAGAAGAATGGACAAACTCACAAAGCAGGACGCCATGACATCACGGTGTGCTTTAAAAAAGCACCATACCAAAAGCAAGAGGCTTTTGATCTTGACTTACCTAAGCTTAAATGTTAACCATGTGTTACCTTAAGACAGCTTTTCACATGGGTTAGAAGTCAGTAGCAACTACCATTGGTTGATTTTTTCCTTGTTTGATGTTTCTTGTTTGACTACAACACTACAGAGACATTTATGATCCCTATTATTCGGAACAGTCTTATAAACCGTGGATACGCAAAGCTACCTAACAACGCAGCAACTGCTTTAAGAGCTACTGTAAATGCTTATCTCAGAAGTGCACACAGACATATCACTTAAATGGATCTATTCATCAGAAGTTACCGACTTTTTGTTCGCTAGTTTTAACGAACACCGCCCTGGAAAGACACAGTAAAAAGGTATCAACATACCTCTTCTGTAGAATAAAAACGGGGAGACTTCTCTTCTACTGCAGTTCTCAGAGAGATTCTATTTCTTGCAGATGTTTTAATGACATACAGGCTGCCTGGCTGTGAGCTAATATTTTGTCTGTATTTCTTTTTAATTCTCATTTCCTGTAGATCTCTAGCACAGCGGAGATTTGCCATCATCTTGCTCATAACTGCAAAGAAAAACAACATCAAAGGTTTTTTACGGTATATATCAACTTAGGATATACAGTCACAGAATAAAAGCAGACTCGGAGAAGCAGATTTTCTAAGCCACTCTCCAGATTTGTAGAATCTGCAGTCTAAATATTCAGCAGTGTTAACTGAAGACATTAAGTAATATTTATAATATCAGAGATTAATATCACACATTTCATTTTTTCAGAATGAACTCTTCACAGGAAACTCCAAGCAAACAAACTGGTTGATGATGACTGCAGAGTCCATAATCCGGAGATTATGACCCATAAATAGGGGATCTAACTCTGCAAGTGCTCATGCACCTGACACCTGTTTAAATCGATATACACAATGAGTCCATGTGAAGAAAACCACATTATTTGATTGTAATAGTCAAGTAGGTTATACACACTGGAACATTCAAGAAAGCTTAGAAGGTGCAAGTCCACATGCTAAAGAAATTCAAACAGTTGAACATTCAAACTGTGCTTCTTTGAAAAAGACTGAGTCAGCTGTTTGTATCATTAGGCCTACATTTTAGTTAGAAACCAGTTAGAAACTTACAACTTGTGTCTAAAACACTGCGTAAAAACAATTTCTTCATATTCTTGATTAACTTTGGAGATGGAATGCATACGCTTTATTAGGAGTGCAATATATAGTCTTAGAAAAGTATTTCCTGATTTAGATCACCTTAAGAAGCATTTTTTTTATTTAAAAAAAGAAATCTGAGAGAACATGCAAAACTCCTTAAAGGTTCAATTCTGATAGCACTCTCTATAGCTAAGCGATCAAAATCTGAAAATACCTAAATTTCCATTTTCTAAATCAGTGTCTGATGCATGCAGGATACAAGACGGGTGATCTTGACTTTCAGCAATATCTTTTTCAATTGTGATCTGATTTAATTCCCTCTCTTCAGTCACATTTTTGCTGATTGGTGAGTCACATCTCTTGCTGCTGCCTTGTTCACTAGTAGAAAGTGTCAGCTTGGTTTTGAAGGGTGGAACAAAAGTTTTAGCAGTTTTGCCAGATTTGTACAAATTTCTTTTTTCTTCACTCTCTTGGGCTGAGGCCTTATGTGGAGTAGAAAATCTTGAAGCCTCATTTGAAGACTGCCTTAGGGCACAGTGCTGAAAAATGGCAGGTTTAGATTTAAATCCTTTGAAATCTTGGTCTGGTAAAGTAAGAGTAGGATTCTTGACTTCTTGTCGTTCTTTAGTAGCCCTATAGAGATGAAAACATACAGGTTTCAGCTTCCCGATAAAAATCTTTTTCAGAGCTTCAACATTCTTAATTTAGTAATGTGACTTTTTCAAAAGCACAACAATAAAGAGACAAAATTATTTGTATTTAACACAAATAAAAATACAAGTGTAAAACTGCTTTAGCATCTTACCACCCTACAGCAACATCGTGTGTTGTATAGTAATTTGTTTATTTTGAAGTAAAATTATCAGTCTTTTATAAAATTATTAGTCTTTTATTAGTCTATTATTAGTCTTTTAGAAAACTGGGTTGCAAGTTACTACCATATATTTTTTTAAAAGTCACAAGAACTTACAAGGTTTTTAAGAAATTGCGTTAGAAAAACTAAAATATATTATAAATTTCTCACCCAAAAGGCTGACAAGTTACTGGTTTTAAAGGAATGTGGTACAAAAATTTTCTTCTGTCTTTGAAAATGCCTGTAAGATAATTAGGAAAAAAGAGTTTGAAATAGTACATTACATGGATAGATATTTACAGCACATTTGTTCTATATTCATGTATCATATACATACGAATATAAATTTACAGTAGTTTACAAATGGGATTTAAATAGCTTTGCATTTTATATGTATATATATATATATAGGTAATAAAATCCTATAGGATATCTTTGATGTTGATAAACCCATTTGTTTTCCTAGCTAACCTTCAATGAAAAAACATATCTAGAAAAAACAACCAGGCAGAACACATTTAAAGTTTCCAAGGCTAATCTTACTGTTAGAACTCTTGACTATTGAGCTCTTTTTCAACAGCATTGATACAAACCCCATATCGGGGGAAAAAAAAAAAAAAAAAAAATCTGTCTTCAGTATTTCTGAACATTACAATAAATAATGGTAATAAATAAATCTGTCTCATAATCTTATTGCCACTAGAAATATTATTTCAGTGACTAACATACTTTGGGATGCAAGTTATTTTGCCATATGTTTGATCTAAGCAGCATAGTTACCAGTAGTAGTTAAACAAAGGATCTACATGTTGTCACAGACCAATGACCACAAACTGAAAACCCCTAAAAGAGACAGTTTGACACTGGAAACGAAGACTTCTACAGGTTCTTAAGAAATCTTATGGTGGATAAAAGGGTAAAAGTGAGGAAAATAGAATTGTCAGGAGTCTGGTGGTAGTTCAAGGAACAACATTAGTGTTCTTTTAATAATCATACGTGGTCCAATATATATCTCCCCGATAAATTAGAACATGAGGTTAGCCCCATGTAGCTTTATTCTTTTCCCAGTTTAGAAATTTAGAAATTTGTAACTTTCTTACAGGTGGTTCTCTCTAGAAAACAAATGATTATGAAAGAGCTTGGTAAAGATGACATTCAACCACGTTCTGCCTTTTGTGACAAAAAAGAAAAACGTAGGAAAACACCACTTCCCCTTGCTTGGTATCAAAAAGCACGGCGAGCATTAAGTGTGAGTTGAGCAGCAGTCATTTGAAGAAACTGTAAATGCAGAATCAATTCCAACACATCTGGGGTCATAAAAAAGTTCTGACTTGTTTTACTTAAGGGTCTTGGCAGTAAAATCGCAGGTTGGAAAACAAGTATTAGCTGACACCCTCCCTTATTGAGCCTCAAATCTTTACACTAGTTGAGACAGATCTAGAAGATGAATGACTATAATGCTCCACTCTCAAAAGCTCCCATTTGTGAGCCCGTGAGAGGTGTTTTAGGCTCCTTAAAGGGAAATGTTTAACATATATTTAGTTCCAGACAGGCTTCCTATTTAATTTAAAGCTCATTTAGCAACTTTTCTTTTCCTTAAAAAAAAAAACAACAGAACAGTTTTCAACAGAAAAGGGCACATTCACACAAACTCCTCCTTTGATCTTTCTAAGGGACACACTTATCTCAGAATTATCAACACATCTAAATCACGTCTGCCTGGAATCGGAACTCCTTTGTGCTGGGAAAAGGAAGTTTCAGATGACAAGTCATCTATACAAGATGCCACATGTTCCAGAAGTCAGGAGCAGGACTGTTCTGGGTATTAGAACTGCTGTCAGTTGTTCCACCAAAGAATAACACTGTTCACATTCTGCTGCAGGGCAGGATAATATTTATGGATGAAGGACAGACAATTATTCTCTGGCAGCTACTTACAAATTCCATTTAAAGTTTTCTTCAAACCATTATTTTCATGCTTAGAACAAACGTAGGGCAGCATTCAGAAACAAGTTTGTTCAAAAGGAGTCAAATATCTCGTTACAAAATCACTTCTGTGCACTAACATAGATAAGGTATAGTTACTACGATATCTAGAATTGTTCTTGGTGCTACTGTAACTGCACAAAGCCAGCCAGCTTTGGTGACAACTAGGTACTCATCAGGTATCTACAAAATTGTCTGTGATTTGGGATGAGGTGCTCCAGAAAAGTAGTTTTAGTTTCCCATGAACTACCGCAAATATTATGTTTGTTTGTTTTTCTTGAATCTGTCGCAGCAAAGGAAAACACTCAAAATCCAAGATTAAGTATGACTCCCCTTTCAACTTTCTTCTTAAAATCTAAGGGGATATTTTGAAGTATTGGAATAAAAGTAGTTTAAATGGGATATTCAAATACCCCATTTTGTAATTCCCACTTGCAAAAGAAATTCAGCTATAATTCCCTTTTGAGTAATAACGCATGGACAAGACCTCCTTAAAGGTACAATAAAGGCAGACCAAAATTGGACCAAATATCTCCAAAATAACATTAGCAACCACTTAATGATCAAATCTTTCTACATTACAGCTTCAAGGGAAGTATCATCCACTTTAGAAACAGGAAGATGAGGCTTTTAAACTCCTGCACTGAGTAATGGAGGTCACTATCTAGGTTAGAGTATACACGGCTGAGACGATTTGAAATGGAAGTGATACTAATGAGGCACATAAAGCAGTTCACAAAGCTACCTAGCACAGTGACAACAGAGTCTGTATGAAAGGGGAAGTATTCTGGAACATCAAAACAATCCACCCAAAGTGGATTATTTTATACTCTGTATCATTTCCAAGGCTTCAAAAAGCAGAAGCTGTAAAAAAAAACAAAAACCTCTCTCATCTAAGGCTGTCTGGCAATAATTACTAGCTGTATGTGCGTTTCTGATTTTCTAGATGAATACTGCTACTGAATTCTAGGTGAAAACATGCAGTGCTTAGAAAGAACGAGTTCCTTGAAACACAGAGCATATCCTGTAAGGAAAAGCAGTAGCTAAAAATCACATTATCCCAACACCCTCATCAGGCTTCACGTAAAGTATCAGCTCAAACTTTAAAACCCCCATTTCATTTTCAGGAGCCTCCACATCACTGGCTTGAAACATTAAAAGCATCTGTAATACACTTATCAGTAAGAATATTCCTCACAAATTATTATGTAATAAAAGCACCAGCGCCTTCTTATTTTCCCATAAATACAACTTTTAATTGAGAAATTATAGATCAATAAAACATCCTCTTACTGTGGCTGGTATTTGTGAGCTTTAGGATTATAAGAGACTGGATGAATTCCTACTGTGCTGGAGATAAAAGAGTTCTTGCAGAAGTAGTACAGTCTAACCTGGTACTACAGGGTAAGGCATACCACTAATCAAGTGATTTAAAGTGAGAGGAGACATTACCACAGCAGTTTCCCTGAACTTTCATGACTATATTGACAAAAGAATTAGTTAAGCGATCATTATATGTTAATCAGAAATTGAAGAATTTTCAAGGTAGCAACCAGCATCAGATTACTGCTTACAACACAAGAACACTGAAATTACCCTCAGGAGTGCTTTTTGAAGCTTTCAGAGATCTGGGGGGATTCTTTGTCTTGTCAAATTCAAGCAGTAGCTGTCTTTTAATTGGAGGTTCTCCTAGAATAAAAACACAAATTTAAAAAGCGATCTTCCTTTTAAGTTCATTTTCTTACCAATACCTTATAGCTTAACTAAACTTTTAAATAAAATATTCAAGAAGCCACAGCAAACAGAATTAGCAAGTTTTCAGATCACTCTTGTCTCAAACACCCTTTCCCGACACGACATTACTGTGGCACATTTGCAAGGCTCTCTTCTGCACAAGATGCTTGTGTAGTGCTACCAGGAATGGTTTTCAGACTCCATATACTGAAGCCTGTTAGACTCTTCTGTAGACAGTAGGTGTGTTCCCTCCAAATCCAAATCTGTGAGCCTTAACCTATCAAATATAGTAGAGACTGTCTGTTTTAGAAATTGTACAACAGGGGAGGGGACTTCAGCAGCACAGCTCACCTGCGTCACCTTTTGTACTTGCAGCAATCAGGATTTTACCTTTCAAAGTTGTTACTAAGGTTGTGGTTCAACTGTGGCATATGCTGATTCAGGGTGGGCTGACAGACTCCCATCTGCCTTTTTATGCCTACCTAAACTTCCCTGTATCAGCCTGCCCAACATTTGTACTTGAGCTCGTGCAGCTAGGCAAGTCTATTACAATCCACCCACAAATCCATAAATAATTTTCAGCTGGCCCAGACCCTTGAACAGCTCCTGGAAACCATGCAAGTATTGCATTCTGACCCTACAGCCCTGAACAGGATCAGTTTTAGATGGTAAGAGGCTGCGCTTTTCAGCCAACAAGTTTTCGTATCAGACTGGCAGTATCAATATACGTGAAACCTTGTCCTCACCTACAGGGCACAGAATGGTGAAGACAGAAATACTCATTCTCATTTTGCAATGAAAACAAAACCAAACCACTAGATATGTACTGAGAATAAAAAGAGAGAAAAGGAGACTTCTTCCACAATGTTATGATAAAATGAAAAAAAACTTCAAAAATTAAAACCTTCAAAATTAATCATCATAAGTTTAGCTTGTACTGTGCATTTAAGGCTGCAAAGTAGATAAATTATTGTTTGCAGCATGGATTTTTGTCATTGACACCAAGGTAAAGAACATCAATTTCTAGAAGACCTGAAAAAATAAATATCAATGCTAAAAGAAAAAACAACAACAAAAAAACACAACAGAACAAAACTCAAACAACTATTGTTACAGCACTTAACATATATAAGACCTACCAAGTGAGTTCTTTTCCTCGAAGTGCCTCTTTCCAAAAGTCTTATTTTGAAAGCTGTTATCTGACGTTTTGCCACTGAAGAACTGCGCAGAATTAGTCTTTGCTCCACGACCTGAAAGGTGATCTCCTACAGAAGCTTTTTCAATTCCCACAGCGCCCACTTTCAAGTGATTTTTTGGAGTTTGGAACAGATCATCATTAATTTCTGCTTTAGCAGTAGCACTGCATGGAACTGCTTCAGGCTCTGTTTTCATCTCCAGATTCAGTCCTTTTCTGAAAGACCCAGTCTCCTCTTGCTGAAAGCTATTTTTAAATAATGCCAACTGGTTGTTTTTCTTACCATGGGGTACATACTCAGGCATCTTGAGGTGGTGAGTGCTTGAAAAAGACTTTATTTCCTCAGCGTGGTTGCTTTTAAAGTCAAACTCCTCATCGCAGCTTTTGTCAATTTTGGATTCTGAGGTCACTTCACCAGTTCGAGATGTTTTATGTTGACTGCTCTCTTTAATTGCATGAAGTTGATCTATAATGCAGAGCTCATGGCTTAAAAAATCATCTGATTCTTTTAAAATTGCCTTTGCTTTCTGATAGGCATTTTCTGAGACCGTTACCTGTTTTCCACTTGCAGTGCTGAACCCAAAAGCAGGACCTGAAATCAGTTTAGCGCTGGCATTTTCCCTCTCTTCTAGCTGCATTTTCCTAGGAAATACTTCTTCAGTAAGTTTTTTAGATTTTTCAGCATCTTCTTCAACTAAAAATTCCTGTAATCCTGATGAATGGCTACTTTCCATCTCAGAAAAGAGCTGTCTAGCTTTCTTTAGCGACTCTTCTGAGAGTTGTACGGGCTTGCCACTTGCTGTACTGAAAAATCCAAGGTTGCTTGTAGAAGATTCTGACCGCTTTATCTGCTTATCTGGCACAGACACGTGTCCCAAAAGCTTAGTATTCTGTTCAAAGCCTCGCACCTGAGAATTTGGAACAGAAACTTCATCTGCAAATGGGTTTGCATCTTGCTGACCATTCAAGTTTCCATTAATGAACTGAGATGCTGCTGAATTCCCCTCTCTTTTTGTAGCATCTAAAAACTTGGCAGAATTAGGACACTCAGCAGGAATGACAGAAGATGATTTTCCAGGAATTTCCATTTGACTAATTCTTGATTTGGTTTTAACTTCACGTTTTACAGATTCACCGCAGTCTTCTTGAAACAATTGTCTGACACTTGCTAATGCACTTTCCGAAACAAACACTGCTTTACCTTTTGCTGTACTGAACACAGTTTGTTTCAGACCACCCTTTGGATTTCCGTCATTTAAATTAAGTGACGTTTCTTGTAAGCAGGCTAAATTAGTTCCACCTTCAGGAAGGCCAACTTCTGACTGATTTTGGTGAGCATTAAGAGTTGCGTCTGTGAAGCAGTCGGCATTAAAACAAGGTTGATTTAAATGTTTTAAATCAAATTCCTTGCTGTCCCTGTTCAACTGAGAAAAGTTACTTTGTGAAACACTACTATAAGCTAAGGGGACAGTCTGATTAGATTTGCTACTATCCTCAACAAATAAAGTATTTTTTGTTTCACAAGGCACAGAATTATCCACAGGGTTAGCTGATACCTTCATTGAAGGCAGAGGTGTAGCTGACTGCATAGGAAAATCATGTCTGTTTTCTGATTGATCCTTTTTTGCTGAGCATTCCACATCCATCTCCGCAAACAATTTTCCATCTTCAGACAAACAAGTTCTACTGAAAGCTTTACTTTCCCATTTGGAAAGAGATTCTAGTTCTGACTTTCCAGGTTGGACATCAGCTTTTTCATATGTAGCTACCAAATTTCTTTTTCTACCTTCACCTATATTAGTAAATGCATCTACTTTAATGCTATAACGAATCACAGCTTGCTTAGTGGGACTACTTTCTCTTGTCTGCTTAAATCGAATCCCAGGTTCTTCAGAAATAAGCTTTTTATTACAATCAGGTATTTCTGCATCACACTGAGCAACATTGTCAATATGGAAGTCACAGCCTTTAATGCAGTTTATACTACGTTTCCTGTTCTTTAGGTGATCCTTAAAACTGTCATTATGTTTTCCTAAGTCAACATCTTCTTCTGAAAAAAACTGTTCAGCTTTAGCCAAAAATCCATCAGCAATTGTTATTCTCTTGCCACCAGCAGTCTGGAAACCAGTCAGATAACTTCCCTTAACTTCACTTGGTTCAACATCCACCTCTTGTTCCAAATGTACTCCATGATGTTGGTAGGAGCCTAGTTTTATTCTGCTTTCATTCACAAACAGGCTCATACGTGTGGTGCCTTCTCCTTCAATATTGATACTATTTGTCTTTCGTTTATCAGAGTCCTCTGAAACATCTACTTCTCTTTCTCCACAATTTACACTGACACCATGTAGAGAACTGTCTAAAGGACCATCAGAAATGGATATAGCATCATCAGAAGTTTGAAATTTCTGTGGCAAGTGTTCATCTTTCTGCTTTCTGTCTTCTCCTTTCTCAGTAGAGGACAGGTTTTCCATTTCATCTGATATACTTAAACCACAATTTTCTGCAGTGGCAGTAGCATCTCCTAGACAAGTTACATACAAAGAGTCTTCCTGTAAGCTATCTTCAGCGTGGCAATCCCCTGGATTCAAAGCTTGTTTGGGAATATTATGATTCTGGTTCTGTTTTTGAATTCTGTTTTCAATTCTGTAGGCAGAATGCCTAGCGTTAGCATGACTGAAATTAACACGCTCATCATCACTTATTAATCTTTTTGTCCACTTTTCTTTATTTTCCTTTTCGGATGTACTAACATTTTCTGCATGTTTTTTCTCTGAATGGTGGGAAACAGAACGTGCATGGGGAATTGCACCTATGCTGTTGATGTTTGAAACACTTTTGTTTTCTTTTGGCAGGCAACTAAAAGAATTCCAGTTTGAAGCCTTCCCCCCACCCTTTGAATTGCTGCATTTAGTATTAGCTTCAGAAGATTCGAATAAATAGTTATCATCCAAGTCCTTGAAAAGCTCTGCAGATCTGGTCAAAGCTGCCTTAGAAATACTTATTTTTTTACCTCCAGCTGAAGTAAAACCTACAAAATTAGAAACGCTGGCCTGTACAGGTATTGCAAAGCTCTCTCTGTCAGATATTCCACTTTCATCTCTGTCTGCTAAAGTAACCTCTTCATTACTTTTATGGAAAAGCACTGTGTTTTCTTTTCCATATTCTACCATTTTACATTCTTCATTTGTGTCTTTCCACGTACTACAATACTTGTCATTTCTTACTTGATTTTCAGATTTAACAGTGCTACAGGAATCAGTATCTTCCCCCAGTTCAGAAATGTTTTCCACATTTGTTGCCCCGTGAGTTTCTACAGTTACAACATCATGTTTTTCAACAGTTTGCATCACGTTACTTTGCCTTCTAAACTGTGTGAATTCAAACTGACTGCCTGTTTCTTCCAAGATACTAGAAATTTCGGCAATTTCAGCTTCTTGGCTTGCTGTCAAAGTCTGGTTAAGTTCTTGCAAGGAATGCAGACTTCTAGGGAAGTTTTTACACAAATCAACTTTATGTGGAGTAAACTGTGTAAGCCTTGTCTGTGAACCAGATAAATCACTGCCCAATTTGCTTTCCAAATTGGAAGAAAACACATTCTCCTTTTGAACTTGATTTGAAAAATTTCTGACTCTTTCCACGTAAGAAGCTTCAAAGCATTCGTTTTCAATATCTTTGAAGAGCATTTTGCCTTTTGCTATACTGTCTTCAGAGAATTTAATTTGCTTATTGGAAGCAGTCTGGAAGCCACCAAAGCTCAGATTTGACCTGCATACATTAACAATTCCTGATAATTTCCCTTCATGCTCTAGGTTTTCATTTGGCTTTTTGTTGGAATACATAGGTGGTACTTGTTTATCTACTTCAGAAATTACTTCAATTAAAGAATTATCATCTACACAATCCAACAATTCTTTAACAATCTCTACAGCTACTTTATTGCAAGCAGCTGCTTCTGGACTTTCATCGCTTTTAACTGACCTCATTTCTTGATTGTCAGCTACATCTCCTGAAAAGGCAGCTACATCTTTTTTTCCCCATTGTTTTAATCTGACGCAGTCATTTCCTGAGCAATTTATTCCCAAAGGTGCAAGTACTTGTCTATGTTCAACTACAGACAGCGGGTCCGTAGCATACTTTTTATCAGCTGATGTTTTATTACAAGAGTCACTGCTGACTCTATTGATGCCGAAGTTGATCTGACTCAAAGTCTTATTGACATCTCTGTTTGTCACAGATGTAGTGTCATGGCACACATCAATCAAGCGATCAATATTACTAGGAGAAGACTGCGCAGGTTGTCCTTTCAGGCTCTGAGGGACAGTAGCTCCATTGTTCACATTACGGCTCACATATGTATCTTCCTTGCCTTTCTCTAAGCAACAGTCTTCAGGAAACAATCTGGAATGCTTTCTTGCCATTAGGCACGCTGCACTTAGAACCTTTCGTTTTATATTTGAAATTCTTTCACTATTTAAAGAATCTGTTTTATCTTCTTTCTGATGGTTGGATGCTTCTATGCATTTTAATGAGGTAGCAGCTTGATACTCGCTGGTGTCTTTCCCCAAGTTCCTCAGCTCTTGTTGTTCCATACCACTGTTGAAGGATGAGTTATCCTCTAGATCCTTTTTTACAGAAGTGCTCAAGTTATTTTCCTTGATATTCAGTTGCCTCTCAGCAAAAAGCGAAGAGTCTACAAGAAAAGATATTAGAAAAAAAAGATATATTAATCAAGCAGTTCTCATTTATTCTAACAAATGCAAATTCAAATTTTCATATAATTTAGTCCCATAAGATCATTTTTATATATGCTTAACACTGGTAGCATTCATAGCTTTTCAAATGTGAATGCCTCAACAAGAGGCATCGGTGATCAGTCTCATCTAATTATGTTCTTCTAGTAGCCTGAAACAGGTGAGTAGCCTGCAGTTAATGCCATCAGTTTTTAAAAAAAGTCAGTCTTTGGTTGTAATGAAATTTGAAGAGATGGGCTTCCATTCCTCGTGTCTCAACATAAGGATTTGTTTCAGACTTGAAGTACTTCTGTTCTTAATATTAAATAGTTCTTCTAGTTAGAGTAACAGCTTTTGAAAATAGGAGCATGTACTTGCTTTCATTATGTAATTTTTTTTTTAAATATATTTTGTGCTTCTGAAAGAAACAGATCTGCAGTATTAAATCCTCTAATTTTAGGAAAAATAATAATCACAATTTTAACATTCTTTCTGATCTCTGAGAAGACAGGATGGCCCTTAACACTCCGGATGTCCGAACAGCACTGACAAAGACAATTAAAGCTCATCAATTAGAATAATGGCTCAATCTGGGCGTTTCTATTCCAGAAACAAATCTAAAAGTGAAAAAGGAAATTAGCACCAGACTACTCAAAAATGTGTATGCTATCCTGTAACTATAACTGACCAACTCCATACCTTCATTACCAAATTAATCAGCTGCAGATCTACTTTATCACAAATAAATGATTTTATCTAAATGTAAAATTTTGTATCTAAAATATTTACAAAGAAGGTATTTAGTAGAGAATCCTCAAACAAACAAAAACACAAAGAAAAGCTTAATAACATACCTGGGTCACCATCTGTGGCCACATGACAACCTTGAAATTTGTGTGAATCAGTTTCCAAATGGGAAAACATAAGATCAGCAGGTAATTCAGAGGTTACTTCTTTCTGTATTTTTTCTTCCTGATACAGTAAAGTATTATTTATTGTATAAATAAATCTCTTGGATTTGTTTTTCAGTCTGGAAAATGTATTCAGGCTTTTAAAGCCAGATTTTGCAAGAGTGTTCTCACTGTTTGTGAAATGTAGGTCGCTGCAAGTATCTGCAGATGTAGTACTACACACTAGTGGGTGAGCCAGAACATCCGTTACGACGGATTTAGAAGTTGCTTTTACACACTTAGAAAAGCTGCTGTTGTAGACTACAGAATACTCCATGACATTCGTACTTTGGATTAGAAAAGAATTGCAGTTTATAAAGCTCATTTTGGAAACCTTCTCAGCGGCACATCCTTTTACTAACTCTGGATTCAGACACACAGATCTTACTGGCATTACTTCTGCTGTTGGGTTGTTTCCACTTTTTTGCGTTTCCTCGTGCTTATCTGACAAACTGGCATGCAAGAGCTGTTGTGCATTTTTCCAGCCCGAAGTATTCAGTAAAGATGTTTCTACAGCATCATCCTTGGTCATTAGGGCTGTTTTCTCTTTTAAATCTTTGTCCGTACATAAATCAAGGGATGGAGAGCTACACATAGACATTTCCAGATGAGTTACATCAAGACCAGACAGGTTCAGCTGTGACCACTGACTTGACGAAGACAGCACATCATCTTTCACAAGCTTCTCGTTCTCACATGATTTCTCTGTTCTGTTACCTCGCACGTTTCCTGTGATCCTAAGCAAATCCAGTTCTTCTTCATGTCCTATTAAGCAGACATCTTTACTATCCCCCAAATCTTCATCGGTGATTTGGAATAAAGAATCCTTCATTGCAATAGGGTGGCTTTTTTCAGCCCCGTTAGCCATTTCCACTTCCTGTGAAACGCCAGTCTTTCTTCTAACAGGCTGTTCAGAAGGAACATCCCCCTCTCCTTGTGCTTCATCTATTTTTGTTTCACACTTGTCTGTTTCATCCAGAACACGTGGCTGTAGCAGCAGAGTTCCGCTGGATTCAGCGGGCACATTGAGTGTATCCTCAAAGCTATCCATCTCCCCAAAAAAACCATCCAACATCTCCGACTCTAGTTTAAAGAAGATGAGGAAAGGAAATTAATAAAAATTAAGTTTTAGGAAATAACTTAGTAACAGCATTGCATTTTTACAGGTAAATACAGCTTTCAATTTTATGATAATTACTCAGGATTCAGTTTGGAAAGATAAATGTGCACGTCTTTAAAGTCAGTTACTCTCCAACCTCTCTGTTAAACAGAGGAGACAGTAGGCAAGTGACATGTGCAGATGTGACAGCCTACTGAGGACCACGGTGATGGTTAAAGTTTCCAAGATGAAACTTATCTGCCTCAAAACATTTTTTCTGCCCTATAGCCAGGAGAGTGAGTAGAAAACCTTACAAGATACCTGTCTAGATTTTTTCCTCTCAAATTTATACCAAGTGCTAGGCAATAAACACCTTAAGACACTGCCTATTTTTGTGTTAACTGGCAGTTCAGGGAACTGTTATTTAAGTATGATTCTACTAAACTGTATCTTTTGTTTTGATACAGAATAGCGTAATGTCTAGAAGGATTTAGAAAAAAACTTTTTATTGCTTTTCAGAAATTTCAGATTTTCAGAAATGCCGAATGATTCATACCAATATTAGAAATATGAGATTTTCTTACTGTAATGAAATTTTGTAGAGAAGAGGAAAAAAAATAACCTGAACTCTATTTTACAGACAGCATTAAAATCTTACATATTAAAACAAAACACCTTCTCAAATGTATGAAACTATGCCTACCTATCAAAATGTTTCACATTCAGAAAAAATAGTTAGGTTTTATTTTGAAGGTACTTTTCAAGGGTAGAAAACTTCTTTTTCCATATCCAAGACATATGCAGAAACATCATTGTCCTCTGTTTTCCTTTGGCACAAAACCAGTAACATCACTTCTGGCATAAGCATTTTTTTAGGTACAATTTCTATGATTCAGAACTACTTTTTCCCTCCTAGAAATGTTAGATAAGTATCTGAAAGCTTTTCCATTTGGAGATCCACAAACTATTTCCCAATGCTTGGTCACACCCCCACCTAACTGCAATACACTCCACTAATGGCTCATGCCCACGGCCGCCACCTTTCTCAACACATCTTCTAAACAGTTTCTCATTCTCTTTACCTTTTTTTTTTTTTTTTTTTTTTTGCCTGAGTGGCAGAAGATATCTAAATAAGATCTCAAAAAGAAGAGAACTATAACACTATAGATTGGGGGTGCAAGTCCTTGTCCCTTATTAAAGTACGTTCCTCTGGAGTAACTTTTGAGTCCACATGCTTTCATCCTGTAATCATTTGTCAAAGTTTTCCAAGAATCATCATTTGTACTACTTTTTACTTGAACAGAAGCCATTACCTTTAATAGAGAAAGAAAGCCAGGGCTATCTGAAAGATTATGAAGATAATGCTCGTACACTGAATAACCTGATGGCAGAGAGGGGAAAAAACAGCTACCGCAAAAAAATATATAATTCAATAAATAAATAAAAAAAATAAATCAAACAAATAAACAGAAAAGTTAATTTTGACTCAGTGGAGTGTCAGGGAAACAAGTAACCCCCAAAAACTAGGGCTGAAAAGGATAATTCTCCTTTTTTCCTCCATTAAGTGTCCTAACCAGGCGATAACGACTTAATGTGTTTTCTCAGAGTCTCTCCTCCTGGAGAAATACAACACTCAAGGAAAAAAAAAAGAGGCTTAAACATCAGAAATTAGGAATTGGGATTCCTAATTAGGAATTAGAAATTAGGAATGTTTCTACTCTGGACTAATATATTGACTGTCAGAACACACTGTCCTATTTTGAGTTTGAATCCTTGTAAGTAGAGTATTGAATCCATTTCTCCTACCTCATTAATAGCTGTAGATACTGAAGTAGATAGACAACACCATTTACTCTGATCAGGGTTATGAAGGGAGTGATGTAATTTTGTTCTTTGAATTAAATGCTATGAAGTCTTAGGCAACAGGCCAGGGTAAAACGGTACAGAAGTTCATGTTCCCCATCAGATTTTCAATTTAAATAGCTCCCTAGACAACATACACATTACTGTATTTGCAAAGAAACCGTACAACAAAGCTATAAATTCTGCTACAAGGGCCAGATGCCTAAAGCTGAGTGTTACAATGACAAACCTTAGGCTTACTTGAACGAGGAATATGAACTTTAGGAATTAATGATGGTATTATAAACAAATATAAAAGACCACGTGCCTATTTAGCTCCTTTTGTGAAAATCTGAAGTATTGATAAATGACAGTACACATCTTGCAGTCCATAGCTACACTACGTGTACATCAGTTTACATCAGGGAAAAATATATAAAGAAGTTTTCCTTTTCCCCCAAAATAGATGTTACAACTCAAAAAATCCATCAAAAATCTTTGAAGTATTTGGTAGTTCTTAATATTTTGGACTGAGTGCATATATTCATTCTCAAGGTTTATTAAAGACCTAACAGGTACAATATAAATAATCCCTTTAACTGAAAGAAAACATATTCCTAATAAAACTGATTGTTTTTCATGTTAATACAAAACTACTACTCCAGAGAAAACCAACATTTAACTATTCTCAACAGAAGACAGAAAAAGAGCCATTTGCATAAATTGTTTTATACTTAGAAGAAGAAAGCTTCTGTTTCTTATTTTTACCTATTTACATTATTTTCACCAGGCTTCTCTAACGTATTATGCTGTGTAATAACACATTTTGGAATGTGACACAGGACATTAATTAGTCCTTTATTTCTAAAAGCATTTTACTGACTACAAATGGCTTGATTATATTCACCATAACCCCGTTTTTTTCTCATCATGCTTGAACCTACAATACAAAAGTAGGAGCATGTATCGCGCTGCAAGACACAATGCTTCCTGATCCCAGCATTCTCAGCCCTCCTTGTCCAATGTTAACCTGATTATTTATGCTACAATTTTCACATTTATCACTGAACAATGTTTTTAGGGCATTCCCTTCAGTTAAGGGGGAGACATACAATCCCAATGATACATCATCCCATCTAGCCTGTGTCAATCTCTCCAACACCCTTTTACACCCACACATAAATTTCCTTGTTAATATTCATCCCTTATGCCACCATTTCTCAAAAAGCTCAAACTAGACCGTATATTTTCACTCGTTCACTTACGTTCTAAGAACACAGAACCAAAATTTATTTGCCTTAAGTATTTTCTGCATTCATTTTTCCTAAAGGATTTGTCATGTTTTGAACTACAAATACATGAATAAAGAACACATAGCAAGAATAAAAAACAAGCTCACCACAGAATAATGAGCATCAGGCTGAAAGTTCACGTTTAAACTAAACCTATTCTATAGTCAGCAGTAGTCTTGCCCTGTACCTTTTTTCTCCCTCAGCTCTCCCACACGGCCTTACACCTTCACTTACACCAGCACAAAGCTGGCTGTCATCCAACGGCATGGTAGCCTGGTTTGATTCATTGATTTAACAGAAATTGACTTTTTTCTTTTCTATTGCCAGATGAGTTTTACAAAGGCTAACCAATTCAGGAAGTGAGAATCCACAGCTGGCAGAGGAAATAAGCTGTAAGGTCAGCTCAAGACATACGATGCAACTTAACCCTCAGCCTTGCTTCACAAAATACTCAGTAATGCCAGTAAGGCATCAATACATACCAAAATCTTTGGTAACATCTTCAACATTTAGCTTTACTGTCTCTGGTACAGACAGCAGACTGGTATCAATCTTCCCAGGACATTCATCATGGTCAGAAGAAAAGTTGTGCAAAACCTGTAAGCCAAAGATATCAGCTGTTACATACACCAGTGGCACTAGGAGTACAGCACCCAAGTGAACAGCTGCAACACCTGAATAATTCTGCATCTCTTACAATAAAAAGTAGTGTTTTCATACATATACTTCTTGTAAACAAGTAAGCTGATAATTTCATTTCCAATGAAAACCAGATTCTACTCTGCAATCAACACAGGGGGAATATAGGGGCAGTGAACGGCTTCAGCAGTATACAACAAGCAAAGCCCCTCAAAAAGGAACAAAGGAGAAAGATTTTGCGTTCTTATAGTTGGTTCATTTAGAAAAAAAAAAGTTTTAAAAACGACTGTTACAAGTATTAACTGTGAATTTTCAGGTATTAAGAATGAAGTGTATATTTGCAACAAAATCCCATAGTGATGTTTCTATTCTTCATCCTGAATAGCCGTCCAGCTTTCATATACATGGAGTAAAGTTACAAATAAGCAGGAACTCCCCCTTTTCTAACAAAGGACTGAAATTAATTCCCAATTTTAACTCTTGGGAAAACGGTTGTGCACAAGAACTTATTGGACAACATAAGCCAAATTATAACTCTCAGAGCTCTGACAGAAGGGGGAATACAGCTGAGCAAACAAACCCTCAGATAAGTAGTATATTGCAATTCCTAGCTTTGATTTCTCTTTGCATGACTCCCACTGCAGCTCAAGTCAAGCTTTGTTTTTTATTTATTAATTTTTATTTTAAACACAGTGAAAATATTCCTCAAAGGGGGTTATTTTTGAAAATACAGTCATGCTTTGCAACCTTAGTTTTGTGAGCGGTAAGTTTTTAAAATAGCCAGATGGGGGGGGCCTGGAATGAAAATGGCAGAATTATTTGCTCTTGACCCAAGGATCTAAGCATAAAACTAAACAGCTTAGCTGAAATTAAAGAAGAGCATAGCTCTTAAAACCACTTACTGTCTCAGCTCTTTCATCCTGTTGCTTTGGTCCAGAAATAGAATCGGTCTCCCTAGCTTTAGAAGAAAGACAGAGAAGACAGTTCATTTGCTCCTAAGTGATTTGTCAAATGTTCAAATAAAGTTGTGTTTTGGGAGGGTTTTCTTTCGATTATTTTAAATGCAACTGAAATATGTAAACAAAATACTAATAAAAGTAACAAAAAGTTCTAACTAAAGCATCCTGCAGGTGGGTCTGAGGAACAGCATGCAGTTTCATAACAGCATAAAACACCCAAAATCACAGCATGTGGCTGCTGCTGCTGCCAGTCCCCTTTCCAGGGGTTACTCATGGCACTACTCTATTTTTTTTCGGTCATGGGATCTTGAGATCTTCAAGTTGCTGTAAGGAATTTGACTTTTTTTTTTTCCTTAACCTTCCATTTCCACTAAACAGGACTATCTTTTCACCTACATGACAAAAGGAGAGCATGAACCCTACTTTTAAGATGCTTTATGAAGAGCTGTTATTTTGCAGTAACACCTTTCATAAACATGACATCTGGGCTCCTAGGTGGTATCAAGATTAGTAACTGAAGCCCCTCATGTAACAGCCAAATGACTCACTTTCTCCTTTTACAGAAGAGACAGTAGAAAGCGGGTATAAGGACTGCAAACTAGTATGCTCATACAGAAAGTGAGACGAGAGTTCAAACCAGAACTCATTTCCCAGAAGAGTATCTTAAAGTTAAGGGTACTTTCTCTCCAAGTCACATCTTTCTGAAGCCATGAATGCCCCAAATGACAATTCGGCAGCCTCATGAAGAGTACCACCCACAACAGAAGGGATCCCCAATTGAGATGAGTATCTCAGTCCATCCTACCTGCATCGATACAGTGGTGAGCACAGCAATAGAGCTTAAAATGCTGAATCCAACACGGCTGCTTGGAGGTTTACTCAACAAGCTACATCCTTAAACTTAATACTCACATGACTTAACCTAACAGGTATCTAGTTTTGTGATGTAGCAAATGTAAGGAATCATTACCTAATTCTCCTTCTAGGCTTTGTTATGTTGTTCCTAAATGAACATTCCCTAAGGGTTTATAAAGAAGAATAAAACTTTTGGAAAGCAAACATGCATTTAATTTCTTCCATTTAGGGTTACGTTATTGAAACTCACCCACAAAGCATCACTGTAAGAGTTTAGTCCTTTAAAATAGGTAAGTAAAAGGAAAAAAATGAAAATAAAGAAATTCACACACTGTGAACTTCCAGTGTCAAAACCAGAAGTTTTCATCCCTTAGCAACTGTTCATTTTTAGAATTACCTATGATCACTGTTGCACCAAGTGTAGGAGGTGTAGCTAAAGAACTTGACCAGGACATATCGGGATCCACTTCTGCCCCCAGACTTTCAGAAATACGTTTTGGAGTTCGGACCTAGAAATACATTTGTTATTCCTATACAGAACTCTAAAGATACTAGGGAAAAGAAAGCAAAATGCAGGAATCAAGTATTTACCTCCAAAAATTTTGGTGTGCAAAACAAGCTTCCATATGGTCCTAAAAAACATTACATAATAAGGACAAAAAGTCTAAGAAATGAGGACTTATATCTACAGATGTCAGGTATTTTGTAAAACCAAAAAGTGAAAATACAAACCAGGAATATTACTTCTCTGCGGTGTTCTGTAAGCATTCCTTAAAATAGCTGGGCTGCCAACAACAAAAAAATAATTTCACTCATCAATTTCTGAAAGTAATAAATACTTACAGCAGACATTACGTACTTTACTGCCTCCCTTATTTTCTCATTGCAATCATAGCTGTTTCTCTGACTAAATAAAATGTAGCTTTTTCCTAACCACCAATTGGCATTTTAAAGCTTACAATATGTTTGTCAAACTATAAAATGCTTCTTTTGTGAAATGTTAATGTTCAATATTTGTCTGACAAATATTATACTAGATTTCAATACAATTTATGCTCTTTTTAACATGCTGTATGAAACCATGGAAATTGGCCCAATTTATTTTAATTAAATAAATAGCTTAACTGTTCTTTATAACCAACGCGAGCACCTTGAGCAGCTTAAATGGAAAAATATGCTATCAGATGTAGAAACTGAGGCCATTACTACAAAAATCACAGTAAATATTATAAATAGCTTTACAAGTCACTACTTTAGAAACACATGGTACATACAGCACTACTGCTATTACTTGCACTGGATATTCAGGACTTGGGAAGCTGAAATAATGCTAACTGTCACGTGGCAGCTACAAAGGAGTAGAAAAATAGGTAGGAAGAACACCTACAAGCAAAATCTCCAGAACCAGCTAGCATTTTATTTAGCAACCAGTAAGTATCAGGAACATGCAAAATATGAAAGATTTATTCATTGCTCTTAAGAAGTCTACCAGACGAATACAGTGGTTTTAATGCTGCTTTTTGCTTAAAATTCAGTTTATTTTACACTGCATTGACACATCAGCATACCTGGCAGCAAGGAAGTTGGGGCAGGTACCAAGAGGAGAAGTTAGTATTTCATTTTCTTGATCTCTTTTTCTTCCTATGATACTTGGACTTGTAAAATTCTCTCTGCCTAAAAAATATAATATAATAATCAACACAATCTTGCAGTAACTGTTTCAGTTTTGAAGTGTAAATATAAGCTTTAAATATTATACCAAGCCTGATTTTTAGTACCAAAAATCACATCTAATGCGACCTTCTCTACTGTTTTGAGCATACTCAATTCTATATCCAAAGAAAGCTCAATATATTTATGCCAAATGCATGTGCACAGCCAAAAATAACTCATTTTGTCACCTTATATCAAATTTACTTAAGACATATAAGAATTCTTAATTAGAATAAGCAGCATTAAGTAATATATATATAATTTCTGTAATTGTTATAGGAGGTACTGCCTCTGGTATTAGCAGATACTTGTATGCTGTCTGTCTGCATATAAAAGAGAAAGTATGCCCACCAAAGCAGCAGAAAACTCTCAACAATGAACCTCTCACGTGAGCAAGCATCCACTCAAAACAGTTCCCAATCAGAAATTTCTAAGTGATTTCTACCTCAGAAATTAGACCTAGGTTTCCGTATTTCTCTCTCTGCTTCTAAATTCCTGAGTCCACAGCATGCCCACGTCCCAGTACCACGTTAAAGTGAAACCCACCAGCTTCCATCCATGCTCTCACTTTCACAAGAAGGAAACCCAGGTGTGTGAGCCAGCTGACTCCAGCCAAGAAAACTGTGATTAAAGGGCTTCAGGCCAGCCACAGGTAGCCACAGAAACTTCAGTAATAGTCTTCTTCCTTTCACTAAGGAGTGTAAACAAGCATCCACAGAGCTAAAGTAACCCCTTTGTAACAGGAAGGGGTTTCAAATGAGACAGTAAGTCTCCTTTGTTTCCGTCTTAGGAACTGCTACCAAGAATTCACTAGGGACTCAATGCTGTGAAAGTCTGAATAGCTCAAGTTAGAAGAAACATGGTCACCTAAATTGAGCACAAGCTCAACAATAAACTTAAAAGAAATGAACAGAGTAACAGCATTTCATGGAAGCAATGGTGTAAAGCTCTATTTGAACAGGAACAGTTCGACACCTTTAAAAGCCCTGCTTTAGGATCTAACAACTCTAGAAATAAGGAGTGTCCTGTGTAACCTGATTAGAAAAGCTCATCTTGTTGGTAGGAGGACACAACACAGATACAGTAGATGTACAAACAAGGTAACTGCAGGAACGGGGTTCAATATTCTTGCATTGAAAAGATTCTTACATACTATGTTGCATACATTCTCCATAAAAAATATACATCTTTCTGTCCAAGAAGGATGGGTACCATGACTAGCTGGGATATTAAAAAGGCGCAGAGTAACAAGCACTTTTATGACATACATGGGATTTGGAAATCATGTCAAAAGAAGTACCAATACAGAACTTACTCTCTTCCATTTGGAAAGTTCTGTCACTTTTTCTCTTGTGTCTTATGGTTTTGCTAACTCAAAGAGCTTAGTATTTTAAGTATTTCTAAGATAGCTTAAGGAGCTTCCTATTATCTCACACTTCAGCACGATAAACACCATCTTCTCTTGTGAAAATATTTTTCGGATATTTTGTGTAAAACCAAAGTCAAACAGTAAAACTCACTCTGGTTGTCAGTCACCACACCACACCAATAAGCTCATATAATCTTTGTATTAACAGCACATAGATTATCAGGACTAGGATAGGTTTCTACAGTGAATTCTGCATGTATGCATGCATTATCATCTTATTGTCAGGCTGAGTTCATTAACATTAACTCTGCATTTTTAGAAGTGGTCTTCACAAGCCTACCAAGGCTAAGCATTTTGTTTATACAATTTCTGCAGTAGCATTATCTATCACATTAAGAGTCACAAGCAAACAACAAAGGTTTTTTTTTTAAAAAAAAAGTCCCTCATGTCTTGAGCACACAAGAAGCCTTTAAACACACAGTTTCACAAAAATTTACTCACTTGTTCCTATTTTTTTCTGATCCAGTTCTCTTCCAGGAGAGGAAAATGGTGGCATTATTGTATTTTGTTCTTTAAAAATTGGTGGAGTTGATGTCAGCTGGCTGTACATGGAGGGTTTTGCCTTTGGAGTTTTAAAAGAAGTTTGATCGATGGGACCATCAAGCTCTCCTAACAATTTAGGTTCGTATGGGGGTGCTTCTGAGCTGAGTTCTTCAAACCAGTTCAGACTTATAGGCCCTAAGTCTATAAGAAAACCATAGAAAACCACATAAAAAACAAAACAAAACACACAAACAAAACAAAAAAAACCTGCCAAATCTCATGCAAATAACTTATGGTAAAAAGTATGAGTTCGTATGTTATTAAACCACATTTCCATATTAACATGGCAATCTCCATTCAATATGACACGCACAAAAGGACATAATTAGTTGTAAATTAATACAAAATTAATGTTCAATAGAGAATGCGAAAATTTATTAGGCATTTACATGCCAGCAGGAAAACGCTTTACCCCCTCCAACTTTAACAGTTTAACTTTACTCCTTCCCAACTTTAATAGCTGGACTTGATGATCTTGGAGGCCTTTTCTACCCTAAGTAATTCTCTGATTCCGCTACCATAACTCTGCTTATTATGATTCTAGATAGTTCTGAATTCTCATATCCACAGTGTTAAAAAAAAAAAAAAAAAAAAAAGTCTGCTAAACTTCTAAGACCATTAGCAAAACTAACCAAAGAGCAGAAAAATATCTGGTTTGTTTAAAATGCTTTAAGTTTAGTTTATGCCTTATTTTTCTCAGACCGCCAAGTTAGACAGGTTCCTTTTAACACTGAAATATCACGCTACTGTTGGCACATTTGGCAAAAGACTAAACTTGGCCTGCATGTAAGTACATAAGGAAACACAGGTTAAAAAAAAAAAAAAAAGTACATAAAAGCAACTGAACGTACATTACGAAAAAACTACAGTTAAGATAATTGTATTTAAAAAGTACGTAATGGCAGAGATTTGGGGCAAGCACAACAGCTAACAAGTTGCACAGTACTTCTCTAAGGAACATACAGCTTACAGCAAATGTGTATAAAATATCAATGTCCAGAAAGAAAGCCTAACAGAACATGTTTAGTGTAGTCATGCTGTACCTGAATCACTGCAACGCATCTTAAATATTTCAAAGAAGGTTGGTCTTTCCACAGATCTGCAAGCCATTTTCTTATCCGTCAGATTACTGGAACACTTGTTGAGAAACCTGGGGAGAAATCAGAACGCTCTGTCTGGCGGCCTCGCTCCCAGTGAGGCGAGCTGGGCAGCTCCTAACCCCGCTCTCCTGCATCTCTTGGCGGCTGTGATGCGACTGTGTGGTGCCTGTCCACTGTAGTGGTGACTGTGGTATGAAAACAAGAGAGTGTGAGGACTTACACTGGAGATAGTAGAAATATTCAGCAAATACAGGAAAAAATACAGGACAGGGAGGATACTTTTTAAGTGTTACAGGTAGAGCAAGCCACCCACAGCCGCTCCTTCACACCAGGTCTGTGACAGCCCCAGTGTGTCCTCACACGGCCACAGCTCACACCCCACGAGCTCCGAGCGGCCTGCGAGGCACTACACAGCCGTGAAGCCGTGTTCACAAGACAGGCACAGACTGCAGGAAGGCTCTCCTGTGTGCCTCGGGATACTTTCATCGTGACACGCTTCATTTCTCCTGCCATAAAGCCAGCTCCCCACGTGACAGATGCCCTATAAACACCTGTAGAAGTGTATATACTCATACAGCATACACTCTTTAAGCCACTTGCTGAAAGCCAAACGCCTGATGATATATAACATACACTCTTTAACCCATTCAGTGCAAACCTGACGCACCGGGAGCCACCCCAGCTGCCCCAGGCTCCAGAAGGGGAGGCAGCCCACCTGCCTCACCACCCCCCACCCGCAGCCGCCCTCCGTCAGCCCGGGACCTTTACCTCCCTCCGGCCCCCGGCAGAGCACGGCGGCCACCGCCGCATCGCCTCACGCCCGGGGCCGGCCTCCCCCGGGGCCGCGCTCCGCTGCGCGCCCCCGAGCCGCGCGGCCCCGCGCCCGCCGCCGTTCCAATCCCGGCGCCAACGCTCCCTCACAAGCCGCGCGTGCGCGCGGAGGCGGGCCGCTGTTCCCGCCGTGCCGGGCGGGGGGCGGGGAAATGGCGGCCGCCGCCTCGCCTCAGCGCTTGGCGGGCGGCTGGAGCCGGGCTCGCTCCTCCCCTCAGCGCGGCTCGGCGGGCTGGGGAGGCGGAGGAAGAACTGAGGCCGAACAGAACGTGTTGTGGAAATGCCTTCCCTCCACGTGCAGTTTTCCACGATACAAACGGTGTCCTCCCCGCTGCGAGGGTGTGTCCGTGGTGGCGCCGGTGCTGTGTACCGGCACAGCGCTGGGTTCCCTGCACATTTGGGTGTCCGCTACTCTGAGGGATAAAATGTTTCTGCCCAAGTTCTCTTTAACAGTAGTAAGCTACAGAAAACGTGTTACTAGAGTCATTCTTCCTAAGGGAGGATTCGTTTTCTCTTTGATAAAAGGCCGTATAAAATAACCCATGTAACAGCTCTCATATAAACTTTTATTAGAAAGTAAATGGAAAAAAAAAAAAAGGCTTAGATAATGAAAAAAAAAAAAGTATGCTGTATGAAAATAACCTCTTGCCAGAAAATGTCTTGCTGACTAGATATCAACCCTCTATATTCACTGACTTTGCTTTTCAGTCCCAATACTCTGATCCAAACATCCTCCTCCTTTCATTCACACATCCCTACACGCATGCAGAACCAAGGACTGTACCAAAATTGACATAATCCAACTGTTCAATGTCAGTTAACACCAATGCCCCAGGAAAAAAAAGTCTCCAGAAGTCTTACAGCAAGCGCTGCTGTGGTGGAGTGTCATTGAAGCCGGGGATAGAAGAATGGGGGCTTGCTTAATTGCATTAAAATAGATGTTGCTGAGTGTCTTTGCTTACTACTGTGAAAATTAACCGAAACAAGGAGTCTTGGGGCCCCTCACAGAGGATGTTTCCTGACAAAAATGGGGAACCTGTCTCAAAAGCCAACTGAGACCGACCTTGTGGTTTGGACAAGAGCCAAGGAACAGCTGAGTCTACAAAGGCAGGGGGTCCACTAGTGGTGATGAAGAGGAGGTATCAGCCTTCATCTCCATCCCTCAGACGACCACCACCAGAAGGCACTGTGCAAGCGCAGATAGGAGGAGTTTATGGAAATGACTTCTTGGAGCTAATTTTAAAACAAAGCAGGGATAGGTTATGCATATGTATAGGCATATTGGGAAACTTCATGCATATGTAACTCTTCGCTGCATATAACCAAGGCGAGTTGCTGCGTTGGGGCATGCATGCCTTTGGGAGCTATTCCGCATGCGCCTAGCACTGAAATAAACCACATACAACTCATTTGCTTTGAGTTGTAGAGTTCTTCCACAAATCATCATTGCCTGGGAGGATCTCAACCCAATCCTTTTAGTTAGGTGCTTTTGTAGGCCTCAAAACATGAAGTTTATTATAGATGTTGTTGTTAGTATGGCTAGTATAAAATACTGTTATCCTCTGGATACATGCCCATTCCCATTTTGACCCTTGATACCTTCTTGGCCTCAGCAAGGAGTCCATAAAATAACTTCAAACTGGGTGGAAGGTTCTTCCAATGGCCAATTTTCGGTTAGCTATCGTTCAGTCTAGCTGCATGTCCACCTGCTCTTGTGTTATAAAAGGGCTTCTACTTACCTATCCATACCAGTCATTATTTTACATTTTTATCATGCCTCCTTACTCATGTGTCACCTTCTTCAGATTCTCTCCACACAATTGTTCTTCTGTGTCCTTTCTCCTTCCAGCAAACTTATTCAGTTTCCTTTAATCCTGCAGAGCCCTGTGGAGGTGCAGTAACTTCTTCCTATGGCATTGTAGAAGATGCTTACCATTGTTTTAGGTGAGAGCACAGTCTATTTTTTTTTTTTTCATTGAGTTGATATGGACAGTACTTTGAAAACCCAAACATAGCATGCAACCTTGACCCATCTTGTTTTTAACTATGAGTGTGCTTTTCCTGAATCTTAATCCTTTATTGTTCTGTAAAAATGTTGTTTTCTATCAAGAATTCAGACACTTGAAAGGATCTTTCTCAGATATAGTGTGAAATTTTAAAGGCGTTGTCCCGACCAGTTCCTCTCTAGCCTCTCCTTTGCTGGCCCATTGGACTTTACAATGCTACACTTTTAAGATGGTGAAGAGTCATGCAAAGAAAATATTTAGCATCACAGCAAGTCCAACGATTTGGGGATTCTTTAGTCTCTAAAGATTCACATGCGCTGTTTACATGATTTAATAATGTTAATTATGTTACCTTAGAATTGACGTAAATAAAGTGGTGTAATTACCAAAGGACTATTCGTCTAATATGTAAATACTTGTATTGCTCTAATTTATTTTATTACACAGATATTAAGCCACTTTTCCTGCTGTAACTGTTTTCCCTCTGGAGTTTTGCAGGAACTGAAGTATACCCCATCTTTTTCTAAAACAACACAGTTGATAGAAAAGCTGTATATGGGGGCAATCCGTAGGTAATGGGGGTGTTCTGAACTTTTAGCAATGACAACGACTTCTTTTAAAAGATTAACGGCCCGCATTATTTGCTCGGCTGTTTGTGGTTTACCCAGTTTACCTGGGCTTTGTTAGTTTCCCAGACCCCTTTTCTTTTTTTTTAAGACCTTTAACAGAGGGAATGGCCAGCAAGCAGACTTTCTGTCACCGTCACAGCTCTGTTTGCCCCAGCTATGCCTGAATTACGCCTGTTCAGTCTCCGCAGGGTCTGGTGGGCTGGTGCAGCTTTCTGATCACACAGCTCCGCAGAGACCTTCATTGACTCGCAGCTTCCCGAGTAAATGAGGATTTACAGGGCCCAGGATGCATCATCACGTCTAACCCTGAAGCAGCATTTCCTACACAAAGCCACCGGTGAAGCCTCCAGAAGCAGAGCAGGTTGGGCCGTGTACCCTTGGCAAAACGGCAGGCGAGCTCTATACCGCAAATTAGGTACAAGAGGGAAACCCATGGCTGGAGCAGCAGCTTCACAGCCAGGGACAATCAGAGAGCAGAGGGGACAGCAGGCCTGGCAGCTCTTCCCTTGCAATCAGCCCCAGCCAGCTGGGCCCAATTTCCCCATCAATCAGCAGCAATTAACACCAGCTCTCCAAGACGAGATAAAGGCAGGGCTGGGAGCTGTTCCTAGAACTGACTTCTTTGCAGGTGCACCCATGGAGGGCTTTGTCTACCCACCATTCAGCACCTACCAGAGCTTTAGGGGTGGCCTGACACCGGGCCGTGGTGGGGACCCAGTGCTGAAGCAGCCCAGCTGGAAGCAAAGCAAGAGCACCGGGCTTGGTCCCTTCTTCGGGGGGCCCCCGACCCCGCTGCCCTCTGAATACCTGGACAGCTACCGCCGGGCCCACCTGAAGGCCCTGCTGTCACAGGTGAGCCCAGGGCTGACCCCACGGCTCCGCCGGGCCAACACCAGGGAGATTGGGGTGCAGGTGAACCCCCGGGCCGATGCTGCTGTGCAGTGCTCGCTTGGGCCTCGCACGCTGCCCACTGGCCGCCCCCTCAGCCCTGCTGGCCTCCGTGCCCGTGGGCACATGGCTCTCTATTCACCTGTGCTGGACCGCCGCCTCTTCACCCTGCCCGAGTCTGCGGGGTCCCATGAGAAGCATGAGGTAGCTGCGGTTGCCCCTGAGGAGCAGAAGGCAGAGGATGGTGGCAGGGAGCAGCAGGACGGCCAGGCAGCTCCACCGACCGAGGGGCAGTCAAAGGCGCCACGGGAAGAGGCTGCAGCCCCTGGTCGCCGGGCGGCCTTCCAGGTGTGCAGGGCGCAGTGGTGCCCACCCCAGCCTCTCTCTTGGGTCTGCCCCCCTCACAGCCTCCCTTCCCTCTGAGTCTGAGCCCCTCAGCTGCAGAGGCGGGTGCTGGTGTGAGGGGAGCTGGGCTGGGTGGCATGGGGGCTGCTGAGTGACCCCTTATCTCCCTGCAGTTCTTGGAGCAGAAGTACGGCTATTTCCACTGTAAAGACTGCAAGACCAGATGGGAGAGTGCTTATGTGTGGTGCATTTCTGGAAGTAACAAGGTAATTAATGTGTAACAGCAAGTCTTTTCTTGCTCCTGATGCTTGTAAGTACAATGTGAAATCTGAGAAGTCATGTTTTTGGCACAAACTTAGGACAGCCATATTCAACATCCTGAGCAAGTCTCAGTAGTGACCGAGAACTTGGTTTTCTTAGGTGTACTTCAAACAGTTCTGTCGCAAATGCCAAAAGGCCTTCAATCCCTATCGTGTGGAAGCAATCCAGTGCCAGGTAGGTTACAGATCTCTGTATTATGGTAACACTGCTTGAGTTTGTCATGAACTCTAATAGTTTACAGTTGCTTATTTATTTTTTTTTACTGACTTTGTCTGGAAGAGAACTTGAAGTACTAGAAACCTTATTTGGGAATGGTGTAATACCGTAGGCCTCCATCTTGTAGAGGCTTATGTGAATAGTTTCCTCTTCCTACACCATCCTGTCTTGCCACATGCAAGATAGACAGGGTTTTGACTAGTATTTCTAGGTGAGAAGGCTCTTACAGCTTTTTTTCTTGTTAACCACAAAAGCTCTGTTTAAGCATATCAGCTTAAGTATGATCCTATGATTAAGGGAAAACAAATGTCAGTCTAAAGTAAAGCACGCTCCTTTGATCTACTACTACTGTCTTTCCTAAGACCTGTTCGAAGACTCGTTGCTCCTGCCCTCAGAAGAAAAGGCACATTGATCTCAAGAGACCTCATCGCCAAGAACTGTGTGGCCGCTGCAGAGGCAAGAGGCTGTCCTGTGATAACACTTACAGCTTCAAATACATTGTCTGATCTGTGTGCCCTATTTTGCACTTGCACTTTGTCAGTCTCCTTGCAATGTTTTGACCTTAGGCTTTTGACCTGGCATTGGACAATGGATAAGGACTTTTGTATTTATAAAATATTTAACTATTATATATGTTAATTAAATTCAATAAAAGTTTGCACTAGTTTATTACCCATTAGTTTCCTCTTGCTGTAATGAAAGAAGTATGTATGTAAGGAAATGGAACCTGTTCACTCAAAGAAAATAGGCTTTGCTTTCAGTCTACTTTTAGATAACTTCTCCCTTCACTCAAACTGAACTAGTGTGGAAGATGCAAATGATGCTCTGATGCATAAAGTCTGTGGTAAATGTATTTGCATGTGTTTGTTAGAGCTCATACTGCTATCTTCCCTGCCACATGTATATTTAAAAATCAAACACCAGTTTGTTTATTCTGGCATTTGGTCTTTGATTCATGTCTGTAAGGTAGGAGGGAGAAGTGTAAGCTAACATCTCAAGCCTTTTGAGCTGAGTTACCTGGGATGTAGTATAATAAATTCAGTAGAGGTGATGTCTAATATTACTAAAATAGCTCCCAGTGCCTGCCCATGAGAATAAAAGCTGAGACAGATGCCTTCCTAGCCTTGTAAGGCATCTCAAATGTAAGAAGCAAATAACTGAACCAGCTTTCAGGGAGACAACATGTAGTCAGAATCCTGCTCAAAACAGCTCCTCCATAGAAGCACAGTGAGGTGTTACTACAGTTCATGTTGTCCCAGGGCTTTAGGGAGGCTTCAACAGGAATATAATTCCTCTTCTTCCTTGAGCCTAGAAATGATGCAAGGAAAGTCAGATTGCTGCATCACGGCCCCTGTTGTAAATGTGAAGCATCACAGGAAAATTTAGGTTGGCAAGAACCTCAGAAGTTTTGTTCCCATCTCTGTGCAGGATTAATTGAATCATCTTGTACAGGGTAACGGATTCTGTTCTACCTGCAGGCCAGTAACAAGTGGGGTACCACAGTGGGTATGTCCTGGGACCTGTCCTGCTCCACTTCAGTGACATGAAAGAGGCAACAGCATGCACTTGGAAATCTGCAGATGCCACCAAGCTGAGGGAACCAGCCAAAGCAGCTGAGAACAGTGCTGCCATTTAGAGGCATCTCAGCTGAATGGGCTGACGGCAACCTTGTGATATTTAGGAGGGACAAGAAGAAATTCCAATGAGGTGGGCGTGAGCCAGCAGAGGGCAGCAACACTATCCTGGCTTGTATTAGCAGAAGCAGAGCCAGTAAAGCTGGGGAAGGGACTGACCATGTTAGCACTCACTAGAGCACATCTTTTGTCGTTATCGTATCCGGTTTTGGGCTCTTAATATGCGAAGGATGTTGACTAGCTGTCGTGTTCAGTGGAGGTCAGCAAGCTGGTCGCAGGGTTAGAGCATTTGCTGTGTGCAGGGGAGGCTGAAGCAATCAGGCTTGTTTGGTGTGAAGAAACAAAGACTTCAGTGAGACCCAGTAGTAGCTTATGAGTACTCATGAGGTGGTTATTACTGAGGAAGGATGGAGCCCAGCTCTTCAGCGTGGCTGTGCACTGTCCATCTTTGAGGGTTTTCAAGACTCAGCTGAATGAAGGCCTGAGTAACCTGATATAATCTCATGGCTGCCCCTACTTCAAGGAGCCTGGATGACTTCCTGTTGTCCCCTTAAACGTGAATTTTCCTGCAATCTGTAAAATACTCATGACTTTGCAAAGTGACAGAGCCATTCAAAACTTTTACCAACCACTACAAGTTTTGCAGACCACCCCAGCTGCAGTTCTGCATAGCTTCCAGAAATGGAAATATGTAACTGATGTTTGAAGACTTCTCTAACCATCGTGAATTAGTTCACTCCTTAGAACTCAGTGATAAATAGCATCTCTTTTGGAAAGGATTTGCCCTGTGTTTATTTTGTCCTGCAACTACAATGGGGCTGCAGTGCTCCCTGAGTTCCACACCTTTTATGCATCAGTACAAGTGGTTATGAGGATCCACTTGAAATTGTGCAAGCAAGCTGAAAAAGGGATAAAGGAGAGAGGGCTTTACTGCATTCCCAGAACCTAGGCTGATAGTGCAGGGTGGACAGATTTTCTTTTACCTATAGCATTAGAAAACAAACAAAATGACTGAAAACTAACTCTGGAACTAATAGGTCCATTATTGATATTTTTAATAGAAATAAGCCTGCAACTGGGATTTCTGCCCCCTCAACCCCGGTACCCAGTCAATAAACTGCTTTAGTCAACGTGCTCTTCTGGGTTGAGTCTGACTGAAAGAAAATAATCCTTACACTTCTCACCGGTCTCTTTAACGAACAAATTCACCATACGCCATGAAAAAGGGGACTTCTGGGGGCTGCGTATCACCCATACCCTTGGCAGCTGTACAGATTCAGATAAGAACACAGTTTTCACAACTAGCACATACTCCGTTGTGATTATATGACTTCTATATTTTAAATGGATGTACTGATCCAAATATCAACCAAAGTTACTTCACAAAAACGGTAAGTGTATTTACAGAGTGAATAAGTTACATAGTTGTCAGAATAAAAGTGTCTCAGATGTGCAACAGATTTACATGCATACATTTAACACTGGACAGCAGTTAAATGTAAGAAAAAGAACAGTTATGACATATATATACATTACAAATAAAATAGGACATCTCTTTAAAGAAGCTTAACATGAGAACTTGCATTTCACGTTAATATTTTTACTTTTTATACTCAAAATTTATATTAAATAAAAATATGCATGCATAACAGTTCAAAAGATTTGACTCTGTGATGGGACTTTCTCCTACAAAATGGCAAGTTAAATTAGATCAACCATCCCTTAATATAAATATATTCATAAAAGCAACCCTCTAGTAAAAAGCCATCAAGATCCTTTAAGAAAAAAAAAAAAAGAAAATCTACCAAGACCGTTCATGATACTTGTGGGCCTAAGAACAGACCTCTGCAATATGATCCAGTACCTTCAGAGACAGTAGCCTAGTAACATTAGGAAATGTACTTCATAGCAGCTCGTTGTTTTAAGATACAGTAATAATATTCAAATTACAGTGTACATTAAATTGTAGTCCATTTACAATTTGTTTCATATACACAGGCTCTCAGCTTTTGACCAACAAGTTTGCGAGATTCTGTGGCCAGCTTCATTCTGCCCATCTTTCACTCAACCAAATAAGAGGAAAAAAGGAAAAAATGTACAAGTTTTTTTTTTTCTTTTTAACAAAAAATATTATTTCGTGAAGGAAACATTGCACTTCTGCCAACCTAAAATTAATTTGCTATAAAGGAAGTATTGTTCAGTGTAGTAGGCTTTGGTATGCAATGGAAGTCACTTCTTCAGTAGTGAGTTGCAGTTGCTCAGTGAAATGCTAACTGATTTTTTGTGCAACAGAGAACAAAGGATGTTGTCCTGGATGCTCTATGCTACCTTTGTCCTTACAGTATTGCTACACATTTGAAGTTCAGCCCATATCTTTTTAGAAGAAATCCTAAATGTAACAAGAGTGAGTACAGTTTGACCAAACCTTTGTAAGGCTGAGAAGACATTGAGCCACCTCACTCCAGCAGGGCAGCACTCCCAGCTTGAAAGAGGACACGAGAGTCCTGTCAGAGACTTGTGCCGGAAACGCTGGAGTCTGGAAGAAAAGTATTGATGACCCGGTAACTCTGGGCTCTGCGAATCATGTCGCGGATCTCGATATTCAGTTCCATTAATTTGGTGCAGATTTCAGTCAGGCTCTGGTTGGAGCCCACCAGTGCATAGGTGCCCGTCTGACCCAAGGTTTGGTGTCGGAAGTAAATGTTCAGTAGTGTCTGGACTTCATCATCAGAGCTACTTCCAAAGATATCATTGGGCCACAAAATCCTGCAATCAAAGAGGAAGAGAGTGCATCATTATAGAGTATTAGCACAGATTGAAACCAGGTGATGGAGATCTCTAAAAGGAGAATGGAGGTGCACATATTTACAAGCCAAAATAACTCCCTGTTTTATGCAACTCATTTGTTAGTGATATCAAACACTGAAATCACATAAAAGCAAATTCCTGTTTTCTGAAAAACAACAACAAAAAAGCTTAAGAAAACTAATTCAAGTAAGCGAAGTGAAACTGGGCTGAATGTTAGCTGATGCCAGTGACACACACTTGCTAAGGAGTTGGCTCTATAGAAAGATTCTTAAGAGCCTCACAGAAGTACTTGTCATCTGTGCTATGCAATTAAACATCTTCATTGTGGTAAGCATCCGTGTTTGCATTACCCATTTGATATTGTTAATTGTGGTGCACCCCCACAAAAGTTAATAATATCAGTGCCCCACGTACCTTGTTGAAAAAGATAAAATAAATTACAGTGACTCAGCACATTACATTTAGTACAGTTAGAAGGATAATGAATGCATGCTTTTCTAACAACCCGGAATTCTATCAGGAACCATGTAGTAAAACTTGCCTGCATTCTCGTATCTGTCGGACGGCTTTAACAAGTTCATTGTTTTTCAGACACTCCAGCATGGACTGAATAGCTGCTTCTGTAGAATTGAATGTGGGCTCAGATTCCACATTCAGAGGCTCAGCTGCAATTGCGGCAGTAGCATCCTTAAGATTTTTCTTCAACTCGCTCAGTTCTCTTGACATATTTAACAGCTGTTCCAATGAGAAGATTATGAGATGGGTATTTTGGTAGGCACCAAAGAGAGTAGTTATTTCGGGTCTGTTCTTATTAGCACCTTAGATGTACACATTACGGAAAAGACCTCATTTCAATACAAGGACATTTCTTGATCTCTGTGCTCAGTATAAGGGAACACAGACTACAGATTTCTGTAGTTTTTTGTTGCGTAGCTTTAAAATGCATTGAGCTTTCTTTAATCTTTTGGCTTACTAACATTCAAGAGCGCACCTGAATAATCTTTTGTATTTTATTTCTGCTACTGTTTTCATATAATGAAACAGCTATTTCTCCTATTGTTGCTCTACATTTCTATAGGCTGCATCATTTATAACAAGTAATCTAAAAAAGTCATCTGTTAAACAGCTACAGAAATCAACCCGCTAATAAAGAACACACAACATTTCTAAAATTTAGGCTACTCTAACACTTCTCTTAGAAGATAGAAGCAGCCTGGTCACATTACAATACAGACTGCAGAACATTTTCTTAAGACACAATAAATATTCAAGCTCTTTGTACTGCTATACCACATCTAATGAAACAAACCATCTCCATTTACTAGAGAATCTATAAAACGCCAGAATCCATCATAAGGTGTACTTCATAGCTTGACATTTTGTTTTACAGCAACAAGCAAAGTGCAATAACTTCTTCTCAATAGTTTAAAATCTATACATTTCACCAGGAGGAAAAAATATATGGAATGGCAAGTTATGTTACTATCTTTCTTTAAGTGATGATTGTTCAACTTGAAGTGATCACCTCAAAGGTATTTCAAAGCAGTATATATTTTATGCAGTTGCTGGCAATAAATTTGACTAACAGTATTCTTGTGAAGTGTTTCTTTGTGTAAGATACGTAGATGTATCTAAAACCAGAAAGCTATTTGGGTCAAAAGAGATAGGGCATTGTGTCAAAAATACTTAAAGAATCCCTGTAAAAATGTCAGAATTAAAAAGACTTATGAAATTATAGGATTTTGTTAATTAGATTTTAAAAATACTTTTAGCACTCTTAGGAAGCATTTAAATGATTTCATTTTGTTTATCCACTGAACAGGATCAGGAGTTACACTTGCAGTCAAAATATAAAACAGTTCTTTACTAAACACCTAGTTTCCACAGGTACAAGAGGATGCATAAACATTTAGAACTGCTGCAGACGTTTCTAGTACAACATACATGCAATGGAGACAGTTTATATGGCTGGAGATTACAAATAAATAACTCCAGAAAAAAAACTCAATTCTGCATCCTTATTAATTTACCACATTATTTTAATATTGTCATGCTAACAAGTACTCCCGGTCTATATGGCTCCAAAAATCCCAATAAAGTCAGTCATGATCTAGGAAAGGGAAATTTTCTGTATGTGTCAAGAAACCTCATATCCCCATAATATTAAAACCTCAATAAAAACAAAACCAAACCAAACTCACTTGCAGATGTTTACACCGTGTGAGCACTCCCTTAACTGTAAAGTGTGTGAGCAAAGTTAAGATTCCATATATCATTCTAGTTAATTACCACTGACTGAAAAGACTTTTGAAGACTCTACAGAAGAAACCAGTCTCTGAAAGTACAGCCAATTACAAAAAATACTGGATCTCAACTAATCCTTAATAAGGCTGTTGGTTATATTGAAGTATTTTGTCTGCAGACTCATGTTCAGGGTGAAATTGTGTAGTCTTGGGTGCAAGTCCATGGAGAGAAGAGTAAGAACATGAAAATAAGGAGTGATTTTTAGTATAGGAGTTCGTAGTGTTTGCTACATACCTCTGGCATGGAACTGACTTCATGCACTTGTCCGATAAGTTTACAGTAGGACTGAAAAAGCAACAGCAGCTGGAAGTGGAGCTTATATAATCTCTGACACAGTTCCAATTGCTAAGGAGAGATTTATAGAAGAATTAATTAAGATCAATAAGCTGGGATAGTTTCTAATAACCAGTAAAACACATTTGAGATAGTTTAATTCTTCAAAAAAAAAACACATTATTTTACTAAAGTACAGTCATGTACTACTTCAGAAAGCAAGTAATGCTCGTTCTTCTGCTGGTAAATCATAAAAGACATTGACAATTAAAATTATAATTGCTAGCTCTCATGTAGCACACATCAGCCCCAATCTCCAAGCAGTTTATATAGGTTAGCTTTACTGACCCCACTGCAGCTGGAAAGCACAGGCAGAATATGGGAGAAGTGACTTTGCCATATAGAAGTTAAAACTCTTTAAAAACAATCAGAAATTGTCAAAGACCTCTTCTGAGTGGATGGAAAGCCAAGACAGAAGCAATGAAGTGGTTGTCCAATAGAGTCAAGGCTCCTGCCTACTCCTCTGAGAGGAGAAGGGAGGCAAATAAAACCAGCCAGGATGGAGGAAATACCAGCTCATGGGTTTCCCACCATCTTAATGAAACCATACAACAGATGGACTGAGTTTCATGTGTAAGAGGACATCTGGCTTCTATAATTTATTCTCCCAGCTAAGTAGATACTCTTACATGAATACTAACTTGTTTCTTCCGGAGTGATGTGCAGCACCACACAAAAAGTGTCAGACACATCAAAGTAACATGAAATGGGCATGTGTGCCAGAGACACCAAGTTAATATGCTAATGGTCCTGGTATCTGTGTGTCATCAGGAGGAGGAATCTTGCAGTTCCACAGATGGATCTTGGTGGGGAAGGGAGGAATATTTAATCTTTGGCAAATTACAGAAGTAAAAAATCTGCAAGTACAAGCCAAGAAGCTTCCTGTCACTTCAGCAGGAAAGACTTACAGACTTCAAATCACATTTGATTTGGTCACTGTGCCTGTAGAGAAGACAAGTGTGAGCTCAGTGATCTTTCCATTTGCTTGGAGGAATTATAGCAGAGGTTCATGCCAAACATGGTGGGGAAAAAAATAATAAAGATGCTATTAATGACTTTGCTTTCTTAATGCACTTGACACATGCTTGGCCACGAGCATATATTTTGGCTGTTTGCTGAATCGGGGTCAGTGCAAATGCCAGCACAAATACTAAGAAAAAAGCTCGCATTAATTTGACCTGTTTGTTTACCTCTGTTTCAATATGTAAGTGGCAGGGCTCCCATTAATAAGCCAAAATCAGCACCATATCCTTAGCGTTCCAGTTCTCAAAGTTTCTTTACAAGCCAGAAAAGCCCAAGGGTTGAGGTCAAAAGAGATGTTATTTGGAAGACCTCACCTTTGTTCGTCAGGCTACCTGGCCATGAACAGTCAACCAAGGGCACTGCCAAAACCCGGCAGAGCTATTCTCCCTCTGAACCCCATCCTGTGGGAGGTTGATGGAGGAGTGGGAGCAGGAGGAGAGCACCGGGTGATGGTGGGGGCAACCTGGCCAGCCACATCCACAGTGGGGAAAATGGAAGGGAGCACTTGGGTGACCTGCTAGGACAGGCATAGTCTAGTTACAGGCATAGACTAAATCTCCCCGTGGTGAAAAGAATGACGAGGAAGGGCATGAGGGACTTGACAAATCAACTTGCTCGGTGACCATCCTCTGTAATTGAGGCCACACAGAACTGCCAAGTTTGCATCTATGTTTTGAACCTTCCTCCTCCTACGATGAAGACTGATTATCTGAAGAACCTCCTGGAAAAGGCTCTGGCTTCTGGCTTCTCTTGAACCATGCTCAGGCATGTTAGAGACTGGCTGACTCCCCAGCCACAGAAGGTGCCAGCAGTACACCGGTAATGCCGTCACGGGGAGGCACGCTCGCTCCCTGGTCCTGGTTCAGTAGCAGGGACACACCTCGAGGATATCCAGTTGGGATCAAATTCATCCTACCCAAATTTTGGAGAGCTGGTAGTGCTAATTAGCAGTTAAACACACGTATACTTCAAGTTGTTAGGGAGTTAAAGATTAACTGAAAACTAGGACATGGTATAGCACTAAAATATATATATATATATTTTGTGACAGCTTAGCATGTAACACACCATTTTTTAGTCCTTGGGGCACAATAATTCAGTGTTACCCTTCTGGCTGCTAACCTGCATTAAGACAAACTAAGGCTGAATTGAGCATTCAAGTTTGACTCAGTCAGTTCTTAGTCACTACATCAAGCAAAAATACTTTTTCTTCCTGAGTAAGGATTAGTAATCAAGAATAGTGAAAGTATTCATCAACGTATAAGCAAAAACAATTTTAAACAACTGTCAACTATAAATTGTAGTTTTTCATTGAGACAAATAAAAAAAATATGAATTTTAATATAACAATTAACTGGTCTTCCACTCCAGCATATTATTTCATTCAAAGGCTTGATTTTTGAAAAATTATGTAAATGACAATTTTAAACAGCATATGAAAGTGTCAGAATTTAGGCAAAGTATTTTCTAGATTTCACAGAACACACCTTAGTAAATTATTTTAGTCACTGCATGTAGAACCACATATTCTACGGGAAAACTGTAGCAAAAAAGGAAAACATGCTTAGAAGTAAACCAGTAAAATTGGGGTGTATTAGTCCATCTGCGGATGGACAAAGAATATGAAAGAACTTCAACTTACTGCAAGAGATTCCATTTGCTACACAGCAAGCATGGCACAGGAGAAAAGGAAAGGAAAGAAAGTATAGTGTCAGTGTAATGCATGCAATAGGAAGCACAGCCCATCTTTAATAGCATAATTTGTCAGCAGTATTAGCAATGCTTGCCTCAACCTGGTAACTGGTTGGAAATATCACATACAACATACAACATGCACAGCACTCAATAAAATCAAGCTCTTAATTCTAACTGTAAATTACAATCTAAATATCCTCAGTTGGATGTTCACATTTGTTAATTTTGATGTATCCCTCCCACTCAGTAGCTCAGGACCTTACGATGAAATTGTGTTAGAAAAGTCTTGAAATAATACTTTTATTTAAAATTTGCTTTCCTTATTGTTAAAAAGAACTCATACAGCAAAGTGCTCAAAGCATTATGCAGAGTTTTCTAGTGATTAACAGAACTTAAATTTGTCTTGTATAAATATTACGTTATTTATTAATACTTCTACTTTTGAATGTAGTAAGTCTGATGAAATTTACAGGATAAGCTTTGTGACTGCTGCAGTTATTATTTGGCATGCTACAATGGAAATATTTCACATATAACTTATGACAACCATATGAAAAAAAATCTATGGAAAATGCCAGTTTGGTTTGACTACATGGCAGTGCCACATGTTCAGATTTGTATTCCCTCCTCTCACCAGTAATGATTCACTGATTTGTAATTCTGGAACTATTAAAATGTCAGGGTAATTCTTGTTTTAATAGCAATAAAAATTCTAATTTACCCACATTAGCATTTCAAAGATTAGGGACTAACGTCTCAGGAATAAACTTCTCTCCTCAAAAAAAATAAGTGTTCCTCTTCATTTACCAAGAACTAACAGTTGCATTCTGTGCACTTCTCAAGCAGCTTTCCTTATTATTTATATATATTATCTTCTCATGACATTTTAGATGAATGGAATTATGTCAGTATTGTAACTAACAGACTGCAATGACATCTGCCCAGTTACAGCCTGACGTCAGCGCATATGCGCACAATGTTCATAAACATTTGAAATTCTTATTAAAATGATTTACCTTACCTTTGATACAAAGGCAGCAAACACAGAAATGTCAAGTAATGCTAACTTGGTATAGCCAAGCAACGCCTTGCGGTCTGGCTTCTTTCCATGGGCCTTACGACTAAAGAATGTATGAAAAGTATTTTCCCTGTACTACCCATCAGTGAAACCACGGCATACAAAGCTTTAGGTCCCATAACGTTTACTTTTATGGCTTTAACACTGGTTGAATTTTTTTTTTTTTAACTTCAAGAGAATTTACTATTCTTATAAAAACCTTCCTTTATATCTTGGCTTCCATGCAGTTTATGTAAATTAAGTTTTGTAAAGCCAAGTTTAAGATAAGAAGACAAGAGCAGGCAGATCATTGTACTGTAGTAAATTCACAGATATGCTGATTTCTGTTTTTCAAATCTTGTTTGCCTCTCACTTGCATGCTCCTCTGAATTTTAACATACCAACAATTTACACCTGGACTTTCAAAAATACTGGAATCCACATATAATTTCTAACTTGCCATGGAATTTACTTTAAAGAAGAAGAAAACCAGAAAATAAGTGAATTCCATGGTCATTTTTTCCCCAGAAAACAACTCTCATTTTTTTACTGCTTCCAAAACAGGGAAGAAAAAAAAAAAAGAGAGGATGTGGGAAAAGGGGAAAAGGGAACTGGGATTTCACCGTACATAAAAATCCCTCCTTTTTCAGTGGAAGAAAGTATACTGATCTTTCAATACTACAAAATCTCCCTAAACTACTGATGGTCAACTCAACATGGTTCTGCAATTTCATGATTGCAACTCGTCTTCCTCTCTCTTTCAGCATAAAATGAAATATTCCTTGGAAGTTGAGAAAATTTTTGGACTAATTTTTGGACTAAATGACATATCTTTAAGTCTCCGGTAGCAAGGGTTCATGCAGAATGTTCCTAGCCTTCACTCTTCTCCTCCATCTCTAGTTTACTGCCTACATTAAGGGAACTATGACCCTACACAATTAGAGTTTTTGGCAGCTGAAAATACTGAATGTTATGCTGAATGCTACTGAATGTAGCTAGCAAATGCTACACCTAAGAAACACCCCCAGTGTTCTCAACAGTAGCACTGATTTATCTTTCTATTGAGACAGAGCATTACTGTTCTGTAATATTAGCAAAGCAAGAAGATAGCAAAATACTAATCTTTAGGTCACCAGCCTTCTTGCTTTTTCTCAAGGAAACACTTTTACATACTAAAAAGAGATGAGAGTTACACAACTATTTCTTAAGATACTGAAACTTTGATGGCAACACAGTCTTCAGTCATTTAATGACACAGGAGAGTCCCACCATAACAAAATAATTGCTGTGTGCAAGGGTTTTTAAATGAAAGTGCATTTTATTGAGGTATTCTATTTGACTTGATACTGCAGCAGATGAAAGATTTTCCCCACAACCTAGGAAAGTGGGTATATGTATCAGAGACAAAAAGAGAGATACAGCATATGTTGCTGCATTCTTAAATATCCACTCTTCTTGAAATTAAACTGTTCTGTCAGGAGAAAGCTAAAACCCAGCTGTGGTCCTCTAGCAAATCTGCCTGCAAGAGCCAAATTGAGCTCATTGTCAGTCCATGGATATGTCCAATGTTAGTCAGATACTACAGAAAAAATTATTAAGAACTTCTAATTTAATAGTGAGACTCACCATGCCTTGAGTTCTACCATGACTCAGTTTAACTCCAGATTACTACGGTGCAAGAAGTAGACCTCCAGCCTTGTTGGTGGCCCAGAGGCAGTGAACTTTAGCCACAGAGAAACCCATAACAACAGGTACATTCTGAATTTTTCCAGCAAAGCTTTTTAAGGGGTGTGGTATATTTTAAATATCCACTAGCAGTGTGACTTGGTAAAACTCACCCTCAGTAGCTTGTGTTCTTTGGGATGAGCATGGTTTAAGAAAGGTGTATACTGCCTTTGGACTCACTGAAAAAGCTGTATGCCTCATTAGGAGACAAATACTTACTTGAATTAGCTAGTACTAAATGACAAGAAAAATAGGATCTTCCATGTATCTCCTTATGAGAAAAAAAAAAGAACCCAAACCAAAAACTCATAAAATCAGTCTTTGACTAGATTAAAAAAAAAACCTTCGATTGGTAGGGTTCAAGAATGCACTGATAGCTTTACTCATCTGTTACACCTGAAGAGACAGCAAAACAGTATATGCAGTTATCTTTGTCTATAAATTGCCTCCTATGTCCTTGAGTCTCTGCAGCATCAAATGATTCAATGTAGCATCAAAGCTTACAAATCAAAGACCTACAAATCATGCAGTCTGCTGCAAGAATAAGGGGTGGAAAGACATTCTGGGACATTCAGCTATTACCCAATTTCAGAAAACTTGCTAGCTCGAGCAGCTGACCTAGACAACTTCTATTTAAAGCTTCTTCAATGTCAGAATAAGCAATTTTTGCCTTTGCCCATTTTCAGTAACAGAAACAATGGTCAACAAATCACATGCAATTATTTAGAAATAAAATCTGATTAGAGAAACTGACGCCAAGCTAACCACCCTCATAGGCAGGAATAGCTCCATTTAAGTCATCCGTGACGCAACCCTTCTTGGCAACACTGAACCTGGTCCGATGTCTGTCTCATGAGCAGAGTGGATTATTTTCACCTCCAGCTTTTTACACAGTGGCAGTGGGTTCTGAGAATCACAGATTGCTGTCCTCCATAGGACAAGGTATTGCTCTGTCATACAATTATTTCTGAACCTTTTCAGAGGCAACCTGTTTTTGTGTTTTAGCTAGGTGTCTTTTTTATGCCAGAAATTTTATGCAGGATTTCAGGCCTTAGCCTAACCATAAGTGTAACAGTTTAGGCAGGTTCCCTCACAGTTACCACTGTAAGGCACATTTTTGTCCTACAATTGCTAGATTCTTTGGTCTTCCAGGCTGAGGGAGAAGAGGAGAGGAAAGGTGTGAAAACAAGTATTTGCCAGTCTAGGAATCACTTTTCCTTTTCCCTTTCTAATGACATTTCCCCAGTTTCCCTGGACTCTCCCTCCCATTACTCTTTCGTTGAGTAAACAGAATGGATTATTATGTATGAGTTCCACAGTTCCCCTGGAAAGAGCTGTTTCAATTGACAGCTGAACGAGAAGGAGAGGAAAATAAATATGCCTGTTATCAAAGACCTACTATTCCATCAACTTCCAAGGAACAATGCACTTTGGTCTGAAAGAACATTGCTGGGGATAGATCAGGGATTCCTGTAGGAGTGAGAAACTAGTTTTCTTCAGTCTGCTTGATAAAGTAAGAATGCAGATCCTTGTTTCACATTTAATTCTGAAACAAAGAACATCTAATTTCAAAAAGATAATAAAACACAAATGGAGCATATTTATTAACTTTTAGAGGCCTTTAGGCCATTTATATATTAGCTCAGTTCATAGTTTATTCCTTCTCCTCAGCTTTCTCTTTGCTCTATTTTTTCAAAACACAAGTTAAATAGCCTGGGTTCTAAGCCCTTCTTTCTTAGATTTAAGAACAGCTCACTCGTAACCTCCCTGTACACCACAACAATGGGACAGTATCTCATTTAAATGCATTGGAAGAGGTGTGTAACTTTTGCTGTTGCCAGTGCCAGATGCAGGAAGATTAAACAGTTTTCCCAACACCTGTGATTATAGCCAGAGGATTTATTAACAAATCAGATTTGCTAATAGGGTCAAGGAAGCCAAAAAGCAGGGGTGGCAAGGATATGGGATTATTGAGAAGGCACAAAACAAAATGAAGAAAAAACAAACCCCCAAACACAAGTGAGAGCAAACACAAGAAGACACACACGTAGAGACGGGAAAGAGAACTTAAGATAAAAACAGAAGAAAGTAAAATGAACTGGGGGAGAAGACAAGCAAACCAAAACGAACATGACCATAAAAGAAGGTCTTTCAAAAAAGAAAAAAAAGATACAACAGGCAAGTTCTGAAATGTCACTATTATCTTTTGTAAGATAAAATACATGGAAAGAGGAGATGTAACTTTTTCCTACATGTTGTTGTTGCTTCCTGATTTTGGCTAACTCCCTAGCCTTCTCTCTTTCCAATCCTTCATTCTTTTTCCTCCAAGAAGAAAAAAAAATTCCCACAAAACAGTTCCTAACTTATTCTATGCCATTAAGATACCAGCTGTTTCCTATACTTAGTATATTAAATCACAGGGATGCCAGCTGATGGTGATAATCTCTGAAAAGATTGATTTCTTAACTGGAATCAATATACTAAATACATGTGCTTATGGATATATAAATAATTTCACTGGCCATTTTACAGTCAGTATTTCATAACTGAGAATCTAAGTGGGTTTCAACTAGACAGGTCTTGCTGTTTAGCAGATCAAGTCTGTAACATCTGTAGATAAAATGGGCATAATGTGGAAGCACAATACATCAGGAATGATTTTCAGAGACACTGTGTGTGGGAAATTGAGTTTTCATGCAATACCTTTCTAAAAGGGACCACACACACAACTCAGGCAGGGTTAGCTCTGAATACCTTTGAGTCCTGAGTGTGAAAATGGGATTATACCCAAGCCCAGCAGAGAGATGAGGAGGAAGTTGTGGGTCTTGTGGGTCTAAGAACGGGCTATATAGCACATGACTTAAGAGGAGCAAAATACTCCTCCTCACTCATTACCTTCTCTTCTGAGTCCCCTGGCTGGCAGGTAATAACTCCATCTCGTGAGCCCCCAGCAAATGTTGCTTTGCAGTTTGCAAGCCACTGTTTTCAAAAAAAGAATGAAAGAAGATATGTATAAGGCCTATAGCTTGATTTGCAGAAAGGTAAACAGTATTTTTTTTTCACAGCATGGAATGTAAACAAAATTTGATTATTGTAATTTTTATTCACACAATTTGCTTTGACTCTAATTAAAATTAAAAGGATGTATTTTTGGTTTTTATTAGTATTTGAATTGCATAAAACAAGAAAACAAATTAATTAATTGTTAAATAGGAGAAAGGAAAGCCCAAGAGTATTAAAGATACCAATGTTTCTAAAATGCAGAGGTACAATATATATATATATATATTTAATTCTGGTTCATATGTTCAGGAAAAAACATTTAATGAATCTAGTATCTGAAACATTTACTGAATGTTAATTTAAGTAGATTTGACATTATCTTCAGTCTCCTGACACAGTACAAGTATACACGCATACAAAAACAAGAACATGGCAGAATCTAGCATACCGAGAGTGTTGCTTCTTTCCTGTTGTTGTATGTGTCCAGGTATTCTTGCAGTTCTAGGACACTGAACTTCAGCTTTTCAAGAAGGCCACAAGAGAGAAGCTGGAGAAATGAAATCAAAAAGGCTAGTAAATGTCACTGTAAAAGTTTAAAAATACTGACAGAATAGAAAATATATCAGAGAAAATATTTTGCAAAATAATACTTAGATTTACAGATATTTACACTGGAAACTGCTTGATTTTATATTTATGCCAAAAAGAATACTATACCAAGAGCCCAATAGAAACAGGTGCACCTATAATAATTTGCACATGAAATCATTTTCTGTGTTTAACAACTTGGCAAAAGACTTCCCTAAAATAAATACTGCTCAAAGCTTAATTAGTTAATCTCCATAGCTCTCTAATGGTGTGAGTTGCAGCTCTTCATGGTCACAACTGCGGGCCAAAAGCAGACCCAAGATTAGACTTTAGAAGTTCCTACCTCAATGCTCCTCTGTGAGGCCACACGGTCATTAAGCTTTTGGACAAACATGGGCCAGAATGAAACAATAAGAAGGGCCACCTCATTTCCTAATATATAAATATATATATATATATATATATATTATCATCCAGCTCACATCACAGTTGACTTAAATGAAGCCACTAAACATATTTTCATCTTCCATGCTGAAGTATGTAAAAAATAGCTTCTCCTTTTTTGTTTGTAGAGCAGACACTTGTTTTATACAACTTTTTGGCAGGCAGGCTCAACACATCCTATTGCTCATCTGTCAATACTTACCTAATGAAATAATATGAAAAATTAGTGGAAATTTGATTAAGAATAAGACATAAAAATTAGAGACGGGAGGTGGGCACCTTCTTGATGTATCTGTTCAGGAGTTGCCCTGATGTAAAACTGTCAGTGAAATATCACACTGCCATGCAGTACGTGCCTTTTGAAAGGAATATACTCACTGTTTCTGCATCTACAAACAGGGTAGGACATTCCGAGCATGTTGTTAACATCTGAGAAGACCTCACAAACTTGGAGCCTATTCCTCGCAGGTTGTCTCCCAGGTAGCTAGCTGCATCACAGGTTAGGAAGCAGAATCTTTTCTGAATATTCTGTAAAGCAAAATACAGCTTATCACATTTATTACTCAAGTACAAGCTACTTTCCTTTCTAAGGAAAATGGCATGCCTTTTTTTTTTTTTTTTAATAATTATTGTGTGTGTCTTGCACAGTAACATGCAAGAGAGACCATTTCCTTCTGGAGAACTGAATGCTTGCTCACGGTTACTGAGCAATAATTATTATGACACTGTAAAGCTGGGCAGCTGTGAAACTAGTTACATAGTCAGTAATGATCTGCTGCTGAAGTGTATTCTTGTAAAGCTGATTCAACGTTTATAAAGCTTTTTATCCACACGCATTTTTTTTCTTGGCTGTACAGAGTTAACAGAGTTGATCAGCACATTAATTTTTCTGCCCATTCCGGGCATTGTTTTGTTAGTACACCATGTCAAGTGGCTAATCAGACAATATAATGGACATCCGAATGCCAAACAGCAGCACGAAACGGAAAAAAAAAAAAAAAACAAACAAAAAAAAACACCCAACAGAAAAGAACTTTTGCTTTCCCCTGTGAGAAAAACCTTATTAGCAAAACTTTTCTTCTGTTTGGGTGGACTCCAGAAATACTACATTGCATCCGGGAATTATTCTTGTCAGATTTTTTTTTTTTTAAATATATATTTTGAGTTTTAATACAGTCTGGTCTTCCAGAAACATTCTTTTCAGTGGCTAATACATAAAGTGAGTAGTAAATAAAAATAATAGTTTTGCAGGAACTGAAATAATTGTATTGATAAATACAGAGCAGGCTTCACTGCCAAAACATATCTCACTAAGGTCAACTGCCCAGCTGGTGGGAATAACACAAACATGTTGTTTAGAATAAAAGTATGAAACATTTTTATATGATTCATCCCACATAACTATAGGCATTTCTCTGAGGAACGTAAGTTAGGACCTGTATTACCGTAAGCATTCCTTACTGGAAAGGAGTGCTTCCTGAACAACAATTTGGATGACAAACATATAAATGGCCTTTACTACACCTGTTCTGGGGTCTTTGAAGTACTTAAAATCAGGTGAGCTCAGTTCAGATTTTATGGATAACAGATGATGTAGGTAGGAGTGGAAGGTTTTTTTTTTTTTTTTAAAAAAAAGCTAGAATCACATTGTAATGGTGTATTGGCATACACCAGAACTATTTTATAAAATGGTTAAAGAGAAACTTTCTCTACAGCACAATTTCACCATTGCTTATCTGTGAAATTCTCTCTAAACTGAGCTGGCTCTGTTCATAGCCAAGATCACATAGACTGGCATGACAGTTGTACGGTATGTTTCTACCATCTTGCTTCAACACAGAAACAAAGCCCTACCAATGTCAATTAGCACGTAGTTCAGATTCTCTGCTGCAATGAGTCTGTAGCTGACACAAGGGGCTCTTACTAATTACCACCAAAAGAGGTAAATAATTACTTCTATGAGCAACTAGCAGAATCATCTAACTCATAGGGCTTGGTGACAGTTGCATATTTACTACTTGGATATCTTCTGACAAGAAAGACTAGGTTCAACTCAGTAAAACTTTTCTGATAACTCTTCTGTGAAAGGAAGGAGATCTAGATTTGATCCTAACCAACAGAGAAGAGGTAGCTGAGAATGTAAAAATGGAAGCAAATTAAAAAAGGTGGATCATGGGATAAAAACCTAGAGAGATTGATTGGAAGAGAGATCTGGAAAACATCTAGTCCAGCCTTCACATTGAAGTGGGACTGGTGCCAACACCACTAGATCAGGTCAGCCATGGTTTTGTCTAGATGAGATGCGAAAACTCCAAGGTCTGAGTTTCCACAGCCCCACTGGGTAACCTTTTTAAGCGCTGCAGGCCATGCCTGGGGAGTTGTAACTGAGTTTATTATGATTCTGAGACAATGATGAAGAGAGATCACAGAAGAAATACAGCTGACTGGAGTGTATTCAGAATTTGAAGGAAGGAGCCCATGAGAAACAACTTCATGGGGAAAAGGAGATAAGAAGTGGACATTTCTTTAGTGAAAAAGAGGGCAGAAGTACATTCTGTACCACTTAAAGAGAAAATACATTAAGACATCTGTCTAAAGCACAAAGACTTCACTCAGGGAAATACTCATGCAAAGAACAGAATATAAAACTATGTTCAATTACTAACTTGGGCACCAAAATTAGGATGACACTGTTGGCACAATAATCAGAGAGGTATATGCCAAACAAACTAGAGAGAATGACAAGAAAATATTCTAGAGACAATTAAGGGAAAGGCTAAGGACTCACAATGGAGAGGAATAGCTGCTAACAGATGTTACTGAAAATGCCTTCTTTTGCCTTACTGCTCCCAGAAAGGACATCTGTGTACAGCTAAAACAGGTAACATCAATGCAACTCAATAAAAACTCAGGTCAGAATTGATATTTTTACATCATTGCAGATTAGGGAAATTCATGCTATGATAATTGTAATACTGGCTAAAGAAATCTACAAGCCATAACAATTATATTTGAGAACTCATAGAATACAGGGTGTTGTAAAAAAAATTAAGGAAAGTGTTTATCTCAAAAAGCAAAAGGAATTAAGCGGTAAGTTCAGGGAAATGTGGGAACATATAAGAGATAAATAATAGACAGTATATATTTGTTTAGAGCAAATCATATTTTAACATCCATGAAAGGCTTAAATATTCTATGAGGAGACGCAATTGATACGTTATATATTAATTCATTTACTATCTTAGAAGTGAAGTAGAAAAACTTGGTTTAGGGGTAACTAGGTATGCAAAACCATAAAAGTTAATTATCATGATCTCATTGTTCAATTTTAAAGATAAATTGAGCAGGATTACACTGGGATCTGTCTCAGGCCTGACCAAGTGGTTAATGAAAATACTGAACATGAAGTATGCTTATTAAATGCACAGATGTTTAGGATGCAGTGCCTGCAAGCTCTTTGGGAACCAGGGTTGTATTTCAGAGGGATCTTGATAGACTGGAGAAATGGTGCAGGGAAAAGAAAGAAGTACAAGTTTTTACACCTAGAAACAAACAGTCAAGAGAGCACATTCAGGATAGAGAGTAACCAGAAAGAAAAAAAAAAAAGTCTGTAGAAAAAGATCTGCATACTGGATTGGATTAAAATTCAAAAATGAATTAACTCTATCCTACTGTAAAGTAGTTATCAGAGAGAAGTTTTTACATAGAAATAACTTCTACATAACATCTAATCCAATTCTAGTCAGTGCTAATAAGAACTTAGGCTGAAGTAAAGAACATGCTCTTGCTTTTCAAGGAATACACAGACTAACTGAAAAGAGCCTGTAGCAACAGCTAGAAGTTTCAAAAATGTGGCTTACGGTGAAGGTTGGAAGAACTGAAATTAAATAAGAGAAAGTTTGGATAGGTAAAGTCATGATAATGGTCTACAAACTACAAAGAAGAGGAGTATCACTATGGATAGAGCAAGCAGTCAGGGATATAAAACACAGAAGTTTTGAAGTGATTAGGAGTCAGGACTAAGTATGTGACTACTTTGCCTAGGAATGTTTTGAAGTTTCATCTTAGCCTAGAAGTTAGGAACAATTTAGAGAAAAAAGTTAAGACCAAAATGAACGTTGTAGTCTGGGCAAGATAAGGACCATGAACTCATTAGGTTCCTTCTTGCACTCATAGATGAGTTTAAACAATTTTAGTTTATTTTAAGAACATAACTTCCTCAAAACATTTGAGTCATAGCTTCATCAACACCTGATCAGTCTAGTGTTTACTATTCAGTAAACATATTCTTCCTGTACTGCATTCCTTTTCAGATATTAATGGAAGCAGCAATCAATCCACTGTTAAAAATACAGACTTAAACACTATCCTAAAGTATTACAACTTGAAATAGCTAGGGACTATTTATTGGTATCTAGGTATTGTACTTCACTAAATAAATTTGTTTTGCAAATACATGGACTATCAGTTCTATGCCAAGGTATCTCAGTCTGGTCCTTTTGGGTGCAGATTACAGTGATTGAAATCTTCCAAGCAAGGCCTGAAAGCAGCATATTTTAAGAAATGGGACTGTCGGGAGTAATAATGCCAACCATTACCGTATTATCTATGTTACACATTAACTATGTGTATGTATATGCCTGAATATAGTCGCTGTGTTTACTGTGAACGTAAATAACAACAAAACATTCCCCCAATTTTTTTCTCGTTAACCTGATGCTGCCTCTTCTGGGAAGAGGATTTTTAGAAACAAAAAGGCTCAACTGTGGAAACTACTTGCTGGCTCTCAAATGTACTTGCCTTGGAATTGGAAGGCCTTCTGGAAGACATTTGATTTGACAGAATACAAAGAGGCAGCTTAGAGCAGACAGTTGTAAGGATTATCTAGAGATCTCTGAGATGTGACCAGTTTACAGGAAAAGTACTTCAGTAATTTCAGGAATTTTAAACAAGTTTAGCGTGTTGTGGGCAAACATCCAGGATACCATCAACTTGAGGCAGACCAAAATGTAGGTGCCCTGGAAAATGCACTTCCTTCACTTCACCAGCTATTTAGTTGACAGGCTATTCCAAACAAGGATGTTGTTTCACAGTTAAATATTTTGGCAGTACTTTGCCTTGTGAGCCTAGCAGATATTGGGCTTGTTTCTCAAACTTCCTGTTCATGAGGGTCAAAAATCTTTTAAGTTATTGGATGAGTAGCAAAGTTTATCACTGCAAACACAATACAATTCCAGAGAAGCTGAGATCTTACGAAAAAAAAATAAAATGGAAAAAAACCAGAGCTATTTTTATAAACAAAAAATACATCTGTAGCTCCATCTAGAAAACCCTATTTTCTTAATACTATTAACACCATTAACACCTTTAAATTTTCTTTACTGTTTTTCATGTTACAGTGTCACTGAAAAATCTTGAGAGCAATATTTAATCTTTCTTATCCATTTATTATCTGAAAAAAAATAGTAGGCTATCTTTCAAGAACAGGAGAAGCACAACAGCAAGTGCACAGTGTGTATGTCAGGATTTGGATTTAAATAGGCACTTCACAGGTAATATTTAGGTCTTGCATTATGTGGGTGGTATTGTTTTTTTTTTTTTCTTTTCAGAAGTACATGACACCATTTCCATTTCACCTCTTCAAGGAGAACATAAAGAAAAAATAACTCCCAGAACACTTGAACAGGGCCACTAATCTCTAGGACTGATGTAATGGCAAAAAAAAGTCAAAATACAAAATACACATCATGAAGAAACACATGATTAATTTTCAAAGTTGACCTGTCATGCACTCAAGTCAATGCTGGGAGTTTTTTTTTTTTTTCAAATAGTCGTTTATCAGACAGTGTTCAAAAGAATGTCTATCTTTAGGTACCCATATTTAAAGCTTCAGTGTTTAAAAGAGGATGCAGCGTACAGCTAGAGAAGACATGTAATTAACTGCAGAGGAAATAGGATAGAAAAGACAGTCCTAAGGCATGGTGCTTCTTTCGTGTTAGACCAGTCTTAAATATACCAAAAGATCTTGAGATTGTATGTTTATTAGCAGGGTCCCTCTTTGCTAATAAAAAAAAAATGCATACTCCCAGACCACAGGTAATTTAAGTCTGCATGAAGTTACCTAACTGTTGTGGTGTACTGTTGTGCTGTAGAATGGGATACATGCTGCAGCTGCCTCATATAAAGCAGGAAAAACAATAAAAATGCTTTAAAACTAATTACATGCAAATCCAGACAGTGATTTCGTAGAACAGCTTGTACATTTAATGTCTTTTTTTCTTATCTTCTTGCATGATTCTTATCTTTGTATGCATGCAGTTTTAGAAAGGAAAAATGCATTTCTAGTCTTTAGACACATTCTCTGGAATTTATTTTATATGACGGCAGTGGGATATTTCTATTCAAATTATTAGCTACAAAATATTTAATAATGTTGACATTTACATTGGGCATGGTCAAATTTCAACAGGTTAAGATTAAGTAACACATTAACAGTAGTTTCAGATGAAAAGGCTATTTCCTCTCTCTTACAGTTACTGTTTCAGACTACTTCTAAAGTACAGAAGAAAATACTCTGAAGTAGATCTGTGCTTTGTAATGTTATCTTCAAACCTGCAACTATGAGATACATATTATTTTTATGACAAAACTAGTCCTAGAGGACAGTTCTGCATGATAGTCTGGTATAATAATTCTGTAACATGCAAAATTAAAATGGTAATACCACTGTTAGTTCATTACTAGCACCACTATCAAGAGCCATCCTAATAGCCATGCACAATCTAAACATTTTGATGTTATCTCTTAAATTTATTTTCTCACCTTAAACAGGGAAGAGAACACATGAAATGTATAAACTGCACAGGAACCATCAGAATCGCACATGAGCTGGTTGATATGACTACGCCAGGCTTCTTCTGCATCGTCACATGCTGCTGGCTGAAATGCAGCAAGGATGGCAGAAAAAAATGGCGAGGGTGGAGGGGAGGCATTTCGATCAACATCTCCAAAACTGGAAGAGAAAAGAAAATAAACTGTGATGAAAGGAAAATAACAAGGTGGTGTCAGATAAAACACACTATAGTAGATAGAAGTAATCACAGGCCCAATTACAGCATCTTTCTAAAGATACTCATCAACTTTCAAGTTGCTTCTGAAAATTGGCATGATGTTGGCCACAATGAGAAAACCTCCAAATGAGAATTCTTATCTTCAGGCCATCATTTTCTATATTTCCCCATCCTGGGATACTTGAATTGCTTTATCATACAGTGGTTTGGAGGAAGAAGGCTAAAACTTCACAGGATGATAGAAGCCAGGATAAAAAAGACACCTCTTCTGGGAAAACTTGGTTATAATAATAGATAGCAAAAAGTATATTTTGAAAAAAAAATACCTCAGCCTGTGCAAACATTATACGTTTTGACATATTTGGTTTATCTCCCTCCCCCTGCTAATATAATGGATGGGAGAAGATCTGTCTCTTCTCCCCATTCTTAAGACTTCTCATCAGTCTGCCATAGTCAATAAAATAGGTTGACTCCAATTTATAAAGAGTACTAAGCTACTTGCTCCTGTGTATCAGCCTTTGAGGTGGAGAAATACTTCGTATGGCTCCCAAGAACAGGAGCTGTGATTCTGAAATGTGGCACAAAGAAAGAGAGAGAAAGCCTCTTCATGCATCCTTACTACTTTACTCTTCATAAACAGATGTTGACTGCAATGTAACTCAGCAAAATCTGAAGGAGTTGCACGTGGCAAGGAAAAATCTTGATGCTTTGCTGCAACGTTTACTGGGGTCCTGCCATGATCATCTGGAGGCTTCAACAGTACACAGATGGGATTTTTGACAGTACTTTGACCTCCTAATGACCCACAAGCAATCAGAACGATGAATGCACAGTTGATCTGTTGAACAGTCAACTAAGCAGCATTTATGTTACTGCAAAACTTTAAAAATCATTTTTTAAAAATTGGAATATTTATGTATTTAATGACTAACTGCCTAGATGTATGCACCATTCATATCTTGTTTTCCCTACACAGAGAATCTTATTCTTTTTGGAGTTGCACAATAAACTTGCTGATAATTTTGACACTGTCTTCACACTCTAAACTCATAAGAGCTTTACATCTTCAGTGCCCAGAAGAGCCATTCCATGATATAACTAACACCTTGCTACTACTTTGTTGTACAATGTAAAAGGATTTTTACATATAGTAGCATATACACGTACCTGGCAAGAGCAAATTGTTCCAGTCTGTCAACTTTCTCTTCAGTCTCTGTCATATCCAGACTAAGGCTATCACTGCATTCAAACGCTCCAGGGAGTTCATTTGTAGACCCTGAAAGGTCATCCTCATGGACTGCTATATCTTGCTCTTCATGTACAGCTTCAACCTAGGGGAGTGAATGATGATGTCTTAGAAAACAGCAAATTAATAAGTTAATACCACTAATACCTAGAAAGCACTTAATGAAAAAGAAACATAAAACAATACTTGACAGAACATCAAATTGCACAGATATAAAGCCCTATACTATAAAAGACACAAATCAAGTTACACTCCAGTAAAACTACTATATTCGTTTGATGTCTTGGACCAATGTTGGTTTTAAAGTATTTCTTCAGCTCAATTTGTCTAGCAAAGAATTTTAGATTTCAATATGTTTGGCATCATAGCAGGGAAGTATTTTTTTTCAGGAAAAACAATAGGGTTCTTGTTACTGCCAGGCTGTCCTCACCATTTACCACTTTGCAGGGTCCAAGAGTGGATTAACGTCTCTCAAAACATATTGAAAACAATCACTGCCTGGAAGACTATAAGCATGTTTAGAATTGAGAGTTATTCTTAGCATGTCATATTTACATAGTAACTGCCATTCAAGAGGAACCCAGGTCATGAAAAGGATTATACTTCTATCACTTCCTTCCCCCCCCCCCCTTTTTTTTTTCAGTCCATTAGCATCTAAAGCTAATGGACACCTCTGATTGCCTCTCGATTTCTTCTTGAAATCTTTCCAATTTGTCTTGCATTTTTAGTCTGAACAAATTTTGTTTTAGTTTTAACCTTTTGCCATTTGCCTGCACCATCCACAGCATTTCTGCAAAGCAGTTCCTGTTGGAATGACTGCAATGTGAAGTACATGAACTCTTTATTTTTTCTTTTTCTCTGTTTGAGGTGTCTCATGAAGAGTATGCTTGTGCACAGATGTATATGTGCATGTACATGTGTGTGTTGGGAGCTGGTAGGGAGGTAAGTTTATGGCAAGTTGAATTTGAAGTGAAAAGAGGCCCTCTGCAGGTTACCAGACCTGCTTGAATCCTACAGATAATTTGTGGGGATTTGAATTTCTGAAAATTAAACAAGATAAGAAATTAAGTAAGAGAAAGGTGGTTGATTTTTTTCTTTAATAAGCAAAAGTGATAAGAATATTTCTGAGTCCAAGAAGGATGAAATGAATCACAGCACAAACTGTTTTGAAAAGAGAAATAAAAGCTAAAAGGCTGGATTACGAGAATAGGAGTCAGAGCAACTGTCAAGAAGCATAAATGTTTCAATATATTTGAAACATTATGCTTTGTCGAGAAGAAGTTAGTATTAACCACTTTCAAATATGAAATGCTACTACTGAACTATTGGTTTGTTTATGGCAATGTTTGTATAAAGAAAATGCATTTTGATGGGATAAAGCACAAAGAAATATGAAACAAACACCTCCCATCCACTGGAGTCCAATACGATGTTCAAAAAAGAAAAAAGTGGACTCTAAAGATTCACGTAGGAATGGAATTCACGTGTAGGATTAGAAATAGAAATAGATGAGTTTTGATAACTTGAAAAATATATAAGACAACATTATCTGAGTCTTTGCACCCACATCGTATTTATAAGGGATCAGAAGACAATGATAATGACAATAATCTTAAATTATTGTTGTCACTATGTTTAATAGAAAATAAGTTAAATTAACTACTCGTAATTAATGATAACATCTGGATTTTGGCACTGAGCCATTTGAGAAGGCCTATTTAATTTGTCTGTTGCTCTCATTCACAGCATCTATTTAAAAGAAGAGGTGATATTTTTGTTTCTGATTCTGATGCAACAACTAAACCTTTTTGTATTGCACTAAAGAAGTAACAAACATTTTCTTCTGCATTGCTGATATACCATTAGCACTCTGGAAATAAAAACTCAGACATAAAGAGAAACAAGAAGGGGCTCAGATTTTGTGTTATCAGATTAAGTAAAAATCACTTAGGTGCAAGTTTCAAATTTTCTGACTAAAAATTGGGTGGCTTCTTCCTTAAGATAAATACCAAACCAAGCATTTTAACTTTATTTATACTTACTACAGTTTGTTTTGAGTAAAAGCACAGAAGTAGGCATACTAAAAAAAGATATCGTTGAGGTAAAAAACTCTAAGAAGGCACTCTGTATAAAGTTTTTCAATTCAAGTATCTTTCTAACATTGGCAAATCCCTGTCAGCTTGGGTTATGTATTTCACCAACACTGAACCTGTCTCAGGACTAGCTGAATTTGCCTGTCAACCTCTGTGCTTTTTCATTAAGAAGAAGAAACCACTGTGCTTTTTCATTATTTACTTATTTTCTGTTTCCAAAGCTTTTTCACTTTTTGCTGCACACTGGTGCACTGGATATTGGGGCATTAAAGACATTTTCATAGGAAAGACCCAGGTCTACATGAAACTTGTGAACTCTGATTTGCAATTCTTAATGTGCGGCATCAACAGCTACTACAACTGAATGTACAAGATTAGCCACAGTCACCACCTGCAAACGTATCTGTTCTGACTACAGCTTCCTGAACTGAAATTCTGACAACTTCTGCTTATAGACAAGTTATTGTGTAAAAACTACCAATAGCCGTTCTGACAAATGATAATCAGTTTATATTTCCCACAACCATTATTTTAAGAAGTTTCCCTCCTCCCTGGTCCTTAAGCACATTTCCCTCCTTCTGTCCTTTCTTCCTCTTAGGGAAGTTTTAGCACAAGTAGTCCAATACCAAGCACAATTCCAACCTCCTTTTCTACAACCTGTCATCTAGAATTCTCGTTTCTGTAACTTCAGTAACATGTGGTGTACCAATTATTTGCGTGGCTGCATTTGGAAAGGACCAAAAGCAAGAACAGAAATGAAAGCCGATGAATACACAAGATAACTATTTTCCTCCCCTGTTCTATTCTCTTACGTTGCTCTTCTGCATAAGAAAACCAATCCAGACATGACAGAGAAAGCTTTATTGTTAAGGCAGAAGTGTCATAAAGCCACAGTAAAAAAAAAAAAATTAAATTATATTTCTGGAAAGAAAGTGTTCACCTAATCTCCCCAAACCAGAAGTATTATCAAACACAAAATTAAAGAAACTACCCTCGTTCTGACAACCGTTTACCAACCTTACATTGTGTTCGTCTTCTGATGCATTTGTCTGAAATAAACTGTGATGAACATGGTTGTTTTATCCTTGTAAATCTTGCTGCCTCCTTCCACCCAAGATAGCTTAATATTGTGGTCATGAATTTAAAATTTCTGAGTGTCTGCCAAAAGGCAAGAACTGCATCCAGTGCACACAGCTGTACAATAGGTTCCCACATACAAAAAAATCTCTGTGAATACATGCATACACCCACCCTATGAGTTGGCATATTGTTCTGTTAAATCAGCATGAAGAACAAAAAAGTATTCCTTTAGAGTTGTAACTCATACCCAGTTCGTGAATTTGTATTCAAATGAGCTAGTAGCATCTTGGTGCATATACAGTGCAATGTCCTCAAGAAACAATAAAAACTTTAAATAAAAAAAGCATAAGTAGAACAGAAAGGGTACGAATGTTCAGGAGCATATGAATATACTGTATCATGCCATTATATACAGGAAGTCAGAATATGCTTGCTTTCACAGATCAAACCTTTCATGAAAGTCTAAGTAAAATAAACTTGTCAAAATGTTACATGAAATTCATTGTAGTTGGAAAAGAAAGTAAACATTTATTCACCTTGGATCCTTCAGACACTTGGAGATTATTCATATCAGGCAGAGACCCATCAAAGCTAGATGTTCCTATATTAAAATGATGAGGGTCTGCTGAAGTTGTGTCACATGATGTGGAAAGTGAGTCAATGTGGTTTGCATCCTCAGATGGGGAAAGAGTTATAATCTGTGCAAAATACATCAACAGAACAAAAGAACTGAGTACACAGCTACCCTACCAAACACTGCTTTTAGGAACATGCAAAGCAAGCATTATATTAAAGGGCATTGATGGTGACTTTATTAGTTTGTACATGTAGACACTGTATAACCATTCCAATATTTTTATCACAGAAATTGTATGCAAACCTCCCAGAAATTAACAATGAAAACCTGACCCTATTTACAAAATGGAAGTCTTGTTCTATTCCTTTAAGCATTCAATATATCAGAGAGATTTACTACTTGCCACTTACCCTTTTTTTCCACAAATTGTATATCTAATCAGATATAATGCTTCCTGTGTTTTGAGTTTTGCATTAAAATTCTTGCATACATTTTCAAATAAGGGAAAAGCAAACAGCAAGAAAAAACCGCATTGAGTGCCATCCCCCACTGTCAGCTGATTAGATTGCACCTGGACAAGAGGAAACTAAAAGCCCAGCTTATTTAAAAACACAGCCCAATCTATTGTTAAATGCAGGTTTGCAACTCACTAGGTCTGAGTTCTCCAAGATTTGGCTGGTGGTCAGGTCCTCCTCCTCTGATGACTCATCCGAGTCCTCACGGTTCATTTTGTTCAGGCTGGGCGTGCTCCCCGAGAGCTGGCTCTCCTCCAGCAGCTGCATGTCACACTTGTCCAGGCTATCCAGAGACCGTCTCCGAACTCCCCAGTTGAAGTTGTCCATGCTCTCACCCTGAAATTGGACGTAGGGTCAGCTTCCTTGATTTGGAGCTCATCGTATACAAGGAATTAATCATTAGATCAAAGTTAGGTCAGGAAATTTTTTTTTAATGTAAAAATATAATACAAATTTGATATAGACATTATTTTGTTAAGCCATAATGTAACAGGAGCGTTTAAAATTGTCCAGCGCTTCACCTGCAGGTAAGAGCAGAAGCATGGAAATGACAGTTAAATGAAGAGTCGCTCTTTTCAGTATTAGATGTGTTTCATGCATTTGCCGATTTAAGAATTCGTTTTTTTTAAGTCCATGTATACTCACATCTCCATACCAGTAGAGCAAGGACAGGCAAAAGAGACATTTGGAAGCAATTTTAAGGTGTTTTGCCCATGATGTTTAAAAATATTAGGAGCATGGGTCATAGCAATGTTTCAACTGTGAAACTTACATTCAAGATTTTTAATTCTTTCTTTATGTACATTACCATAGCGATGAGTTGAGGTAGATTTGAATGCACCCTTCATTTAGCACACAAAATGTAATAGCTGAAGCAGCACTCCTTTTAACTTTTATTCAAGCCTATGTGGCTTCTTCTTGTAATTTGAACTTAGCTGAGTTACTTGAAACTATACTTTGAGAAGTATAGTACCAAATAAGATTTCACTTTTTAAGTGAAAAAAATCACGTTTTTCATTTTCAGTCAAATGAACCAACCTTGTTAACTTTCAATTTGGATTTTCACATACATTTGCATAAAGCTGAGTACATTAAGCAAATTGCATAACTTTGTTAGGCTGGTGAACTGATACAAAGATCACTTAATTTCTTTCATGTATAAAGGTGACAAATAGTTTTCCACCGCTTTTCCATTTGTGTATTTATATTTTCAGCAGACTGTACTTGGTATCACTAGCTACCCTAATTCTCTTGCTCCCTTAGTCAAGTCTGGCCAGGTTCCTCTCTAGCAATGCAAGAGCATCTGCAACTGCTCCTGCTATGGACCATGGAGCCCGAATGAGCCTTACAAAGCAATGGAAGGTCTACCCAGAAGCATCCAGCAGAGCTTTGAGCCCTTTCTCTAAGTGAAAACCCTCAACATTACATCAACACGGGAAGGAAATTGATAGAGCAAAGAAACATTTCTTAAAGTTCAAAGATGACTTCCTAAAACAAGACTGTAAGAAGCAACATTCTTAAACAAGCAAAGCAACTGCTCAAAATTCAAGTTGGCAGTCATCTTTTAAATGTGAGACAGCTGGATTTGAGAAAAACATAGTTCTGCCTAAAAAATCATAAATATTAGCAAATCACTGATTATAGAAGAAGTTTCTATTGGGCTCAACAGATTAGAATTATGTGCAATCATAGAGAAAAAGTCTCAGTTCAGTAAGGTAGTTCAGCAGATTTCTAATTTTAAACACTTGAGTAATCCCTATTCAAGACAGACATTTACTGAGTGGGTGCCTCAAACTGCTTGATGTGCAATTAATTCAATAGCAGTCTTACCTCCTAAACAATCAAACAATTTGCACAAATAGATCATGTTTTGCACCATTGCCCTTTAATGCAATGGATTTTGGAAAACGATTGGAGACAGTTCATTTTTATGACACTGCTCACCTTTCATGAACAACTATTAGGAAAAAAGAAAGATGTATTTTTAGGGGAAAAAAAAAAAGCCAGGAATGCAAGAACTGTAATCCACAAGAACATGTGGAATTAAGGAAGACACTATATTTACGAACAAATAATTTTTTTTTTTTTTTCATCCTTGGTCTGGGATCATGTAGTAGTTTTATGCAGGAAAGGATGAGAAAACATTTAAGACTTAAGAAATCAGTCTCAAAAAAGTGATCGTGCAGTTTCCAACTGCTTATTTTAATGAATTCTAAGGCAATCCATCCTCCCCCATGAAGGCTGGAGGATACGTGCAGCAATGGGACATCCTCCACAACAATGTCAGTTACTGAACTAAAAAATAACAAAAAAGTAAGCAAGCAAGCAAAGATGACCATTATGACCAAGCAAAGATGACCATTATGACCACGATCCTCATGGTTCCTAGGGCAGCTATCAGTGAATTTTGCAGCCTGTGTCTATGGGCTTATTTCTTGTAGTTTTCTTCTGCAACGTGTTAAAGAAGGAAGCCAGCAAGAAGAAGAGAAATGAAAAGCGACACTTCTAGGGCATGCTATTAGAAGGGGGAAGTGAATTAAAAGTGAGAGAGAAGGGTGAGAGATGAAATAACCCACAGTATTTGGGTTAGCATAACCTTTCTACAGGGACACCCAGAATCATACTGCATTTAAACAAGAGGTCAACACAAACAGCGAGGTGGAGTTGGTCTGAAGCAATATTTCCTTCACAATGAACAAGCAGGAGGGAAGATGTATTTGAGAGGCTGCTCATTTTATCTACAGTAGGAGCAAAGATGTCACCTATCTGAAAAGCCACCAGGAACAAACATCAATTCCAGAGACAAGAGTCACTTATAAATGTGCCTTGCAGCTATTACATACGACTTTCCACAATCACTGCCCTCTGGTAAAGGCGCAGACTGGCCATCACAGCTGCTTTAAACATTACCACAATGCAGGGGAAAGGGAGGCACAGAAAGGTCAGAAAAAAGGGAGTGACCCAATATGGGAGACAGCAGCGTATTGCCTTCATAAAGCTGGTGAGAACCACACTTCTTTCAGACAAGTTTTTACCTTACCGTATTGACACAGTATGCAAAGTTACTGGAGTCACAAAAACATTGTAGGGTGTAGGCAAACGTAGTGTGGAACTAAATAGTACCATAGCACTTCCATATGTTTCTGTCTTTTAGAGCACAGGCATTTTGAGACAAAGACATTTCTGGATTTTGTTGTTGTTTGTTTGTTTTTTTCATAGTAACTAATATACACAAACATATATACCAAATACTGTTGTTAATATATGTATTTTTAAATCACTTCTACTTCTTGTGTGCCATTGCAGTACCCTCTATACATGGATAAACTGCAAGTTTAGTTCCCAAACTCACAGACACTGATGTGCCTTTTCAGATTTCTCCATAGGGTAAATGATTCCGGAAAGGGTGGTGGGAGAATATAGCTGAATTAAATTAAGCTGTATGAATTAATTTATTCAATTCATTTAAGGCTTTAAATTAATCCAATTCATTTAAGGCACTTTAGTCAAAACAACAACTAAACTTTCTGAAGAGGTCTTAGGTATCAGCTTTAGCAAGATGCTAAGAGGAGCCAATGGACTACAACTGAAAAGCTGGGAATTATGTATTATTTGTCCATAGGAACAAATGGCATAAACTTTACTATGTTTTAAACAATTAAGTTCTTTTGTTTTTACACAGTTTTTATGCACAGACATGAAACAGCCCAATTTTGAAATGTTGATACTAGAACTAAGATATTTCAAAGTTTGTCAAGACCACTGAAAATGTCAAAACCAAACACAATAATGAATCAGGATGTCATTTAAAACTTATTTTTTGAAAAAGAACTAAAAAATATTTCTAATACAAGACAGAAATATGAAGCACTTTCAGAAGTCCAAGCACACAACTATCCCCCCACCCACACGCTGAAGAGGGGGAGGACAACAAAAAACTATGAGGTTATTTTATAATACAAGTTTGCAAGAAGGCATAACGTATACTAGCACATCTGAGTTCAAGTAGCATTCTTACCTGAAGTTCCTGGGTAGCAGATATAACAGATAGAAAAACAAATAGAAAGAATCTATGTAAAATTACTGCATTAAAGACATCATAGACAAACATTTGCCTATAGTTATAACTAATGTTATTACAAAAACTTCAACTCCTCAGCCTTTTAAGTTTGAAAATGTTCATTACTCATCTTCACATCTCTATGAAGTTTCAAAAAAGTATATTTTTTGATCTGGGGATGATACAAACATCACTGACCTGCTTAAATAATATAGTTTTTTTTTTTTTTTTTTTTTGTCTATTTGTGTTCTTGCTAGTTTAAGTTTTCCAACATTGTTTTACACATGGTTATGAATATATCAAATTCAGACTTGATCTCAATTGAGTCATTACAGATAGAGCTTCTTCTTCCAGGTTTGAATTTGGCTGAAGGATCTATTTCACTAAAATAGTAGTGAATCAGGTAGGACAAGACCTTGAAATGCAAGGTTTCAGATCCATGGCTATTTCAGAACTGTATTATGTAAAACATGATATTGTTAGTTTTACTTCATATAAAACTTGAGCAGTTTAGTATCTCTTTCACAGCCAGCTTAAGACAATCAATATATTGATTAATTCGGGCCTCAGTCTTGAAGTTATCCTCAAATCTTTGTAGGATCACAGTCCATGAAGGTGAACTCTTTTGGATAGGAATTGTTCTGCACAATTATATGTAATACGTATATGCTTTTAACTGCTAAAGAGAAAGAAGAAATTCCTAAATATCACTCACTGGACAAACAATTATTCTATAATTAGTCCCAATTCCTTTTAATATTTTGAAAGTATTTAAGACAGAAACAATTGCAGCCAGTACATCTCTTTGACAAAGCAACCTGGCATTAATGTTCTGTTATTTGTCGTTGTTTGCAAAACAAAGCTCCTTCATAATGTATTTTCAGCCACTGACGTCACCTGCTTTTTTATTTTATTTTGAACAAAGCAATGGACAACTGTGAGCCTAAATAACTGAACTTTGTCTGGAGATTCCTGACTTGGAGAATAAGGGCTCTGTGACGATCTCCTTCCATTCGTTCATCCTTTCTCTTCATTGGAGAAAAAAACTTCAGTTTAGATGTACTTGAGTTCACAGGTAAGTGATCAGTTTACCTTAAATATTACTACTGTAATTCTACTAAGGGGAAAAACTGATTATTTCTTCCTGTACATGTGTTATGATCAGGGTTAAGAGCGATGCCTGGGAGAATTCACTTTTAAAACTTAGCCCAGTTTATGATAAGAGTATTGATTAAACTGACAGATTTGATGAGCATTTGCACTCATCAAGAGAGCTAACAATTTCTGAACATTTAAATAGCAACAAAATTGTTAAGACTTGTTTGGCACCCAAACAGAAAGAAGTGCTCCAAATTTGAAACAAAAAAAAGTTAAAGAGTGCAGCCCCCCAAATTTTAGCATTTCTTCAACTTTTCCCTTCATCAGTTTCAGTTAAAGATGAGCTGAGCTGTCAAGACTTGATCTGGGCCCCCAGGGTTCTGCTCCTGCATGAAATCATGAAATCACTGATACCTAAGTAGAGAAGTTACCTCTCTCCAAGCATTAGTGATTTCATCAGCATTTGTAAGACTAACAACAGCCTGAAGGCCTGAATTCATATTTTGGAGGTTACTCACAAACCAACAGATTTGGAACAAATTACATTTTTTTTAAAAAAAATCTGCAAATATATTTTTATTAATAATTCAGATATTTAAAAACTGTATTTAAAGTAAATTCACTTGAGAGTGAAGTCACTTAAAAGGTATTAGAACAGAGGCTTTATCTTCCAGTAACAGTTTTGCAGTGTTTCCTAAAGTTGATTCAGAAAGGAAGGGTGTGGTAGCCTGTTACTGTTATGCTACTGAAGTAAACGTTAAGTGAACTTTATAAATAATCTCAACTCAAAGTAAAGTTTATAGTTAAACAGTTAGTTTTATGTTATAAGAAGAGTACAGTCTGTAGTACAAAAGAATATTAAACTGTTTTAATAAAAGAGCTGTTTCAGAGAAAATATACTGTACCTCCCCATCTTCCAGTTCAACATCTAGGAAGTCAAAGTCCCTAAAGACTCTGAATTGTTGTTCACTGTTTGAATCATCCATGTTCTCTTGCTCCCTTGCTCCGTCTTCTGAGGACACCAAGCTTGTCTGGTGCTCAATCAGATCCAAGTCACCACAGGAAGAAAAAATCACCTACAATTCAAAGGATGTCTCTTGTAACAAACTGTTCTCTCTGGTTGTTTCTTCCTAAAAGCTGTAATTGGTTATTCGGAAGACTGTATTTCCAGTACACACCTAATTCCTCCACTGAGTATTTTTAGAACACTCTTTATTATTTATGTTGGACAGGTGCCTTCAGATTAAACTTGTACAAAGAAACAACTTCATACTGCAGGAACGTGTCCAAGAATGTTACAGCTACCTCCTAATGGCTGCAGATGGATGTTGCCTGGATGTTTGTATACATTTACAAGAACAAAATTCAGAGGATTTTGCAAAGCAAATACTGTCAAAGGGATGAGATAAGTTCATCAAAAAGCTTCTAGTTAAAAACGACGTTCAAAAATATGTCACAATTAGAAAACACAACATGCTATAATTTTTCCTTTCTTACTAAAAATAATTATATGTGCAATTTAGTTGTGAAGATGCAGTGGCCTCCATCTTGCGCCATAATACAAATGTTATATAAGTAATATTCAAAATAATTCAGAAGTTTTCATTTCTCTGTAGAGAATATTTAATAATTATTTCTAGAACTTCCTACTTTGGATGATCTATTGCCTATTTCCTAGCACCAGACAATATTAATTTTTAAAGAGTACGGTTACAACTAGTATCAAATAGAAAAATCAGATTCCACCTCAGTTTTAATTCTGTACTCTATAAAGGCTTTAGACTGGTAATACCACAGATTACTCTCTACCCACTGAGCTGTCATACATAAAGCCTGTAACATCACATCTGACACAGAAAAAAAGCATGTAGCTCTGTAAGTAAATAATCTTTATGTGGGAGAGCCATTTACCCACTTATGGTGAGAAATGCAACATAGACCAGAGTAAATCAGAATGACTGTAATGGGATATTAAATTACACAAATCGGGTCAACAACACTGGGAAATAGAGTTTACGTTTAAAGTTTTGGGCACAATGAAATACAGAAAGGGCCAATACAAGGCTACTTACTGAAGGGTTTTTACTCAGCCCAACTTCCTGACCACACAGAGAAAGGACATGTACCAGCTTTTCCTTTGTCCTTTTCTAGAAGATAAGATGTTTCTCAAGTTAGCATTTTTTTTTAAAGCACTCATTCTCCTGGTGGCTACCAACATACATTACAATTTTTAATTAGAAGGAACCAGCCAAAGAATTAGTTATTCAATGCTCACAGGGTTGTTTTCAGAGCAACTGAGCATACAAGGAAAAATAAAAATAGCTGTTAATTATTTTGGTGCTCATTATTTTAAAATTAGCCTATTAATTCTATTGAGCATAATAAGAAAACATTAGAACCTGTGGATTACTTCAAAAGGACAGATCAGAACCTTAAAATTAAGCACATACATAATTATGTTTTGCAGAATTGGAGGCTGAGTCACTCCTATATAATCTGCTACGTATATATAAAAAAGAAGAAAATAAATACAGTTATTCTTCATGGTTTTATTTTAACTGGCAGCTAATGAAAAAATCAAGGATGTAATCAAACATTGTTTTTAGGATAACTGTTCCAAGGAGTTCTTTTTATCTATTTCCCAAGAAAACAACAGTTAAAAAATTGCACTTGCTATCTGCTCTCCTTGTTAACACCTGGACTCACCTGTTAGTTTTAGCTAAATGTGACACTGAGGTCTTAGATGCATTTACTACAGTTTAAAGAAGACTGTATTAGAAAACAAACACAGCAGTCCATTTCTGAGTCTAAGAGAAAGATAATTCAGCACACACAATCAGATGCTTGTGCTGCCAGTCCACAGCCGGTCTGGAGCCCAGTGTATGGTAATTCAATTGCTCCAGGTGCAACTTGTAAATAAATTGTGTGCTACTTTAAAGAGTTTACCTGAGAGTACTGTGGTCTCTTCCAGCTCACAGGAACAAGGACATTGGAGTTAGATCCTGATGAGGTTGAAGAAGTGCTTCGGGTGACAGCCATTGCCCTAGGTTTACCATCTCGTCCAGAAGAACTTTGCAGCTCATCATATCGCCTCCCAATAATTGGAGTCTTAAATAGAGAGTAATTATTTATTAACACAATGCTCCTGGGTGAACTTACAATGCGGCCTGCTACTTAAGTTGCAGGAAAAGATTACTATGAAGATCACAAGCATAGGAGAAATAAGGGGTTCACAAATTTCACATCAGTTTATATGTATGTTATTTTCCACTGTGAAATCACAGTGGCTATTACCATACCTAGTAGTGAGTGATTCTGTTTCCTAATAGCTAACATTCAAAACAACTGACAAAATAGTTCATAACATAGGAAGCAGCCAAAACCACACACAACCCCAACAACAAAACCAGAAAGCTTATGAAATTTATTTCAAATCCAGATTTCTTGCCCCTCTGTTCCCCCATTTTTTTCCCCCACGTTTCTACATAGAATCACGGAGGTCGGGAAAGACTTGTACAATCACCTGGTCCAACTGTCCCCCTACCACCAATATCACCCACTACACCATTTCCCTAAGTCACCCACTAAACCATTTCCCTAAGCACCACGTCCAACCTTTCCTTAAACACCTCCAGGGACTGTGACTCCACCATACATTAAACAACAAGAAGAAGGCCTTTGAAACAATAGTACAAGATGCCTTTTTATGTTCTTATTTCCTTTTAACCCAAAGTCTCACTATTATCTCTATAAATTCCATAATGCTGTGAGCAATCATGCAAGTACATAACTATAAACAGAGTGAATTGCCCATTAAAGTCAACAGGACCAGTTCTATACAGTTAAAAGGTGTATAGGATTTGCAGGATAAACACTGCTGTAAAAGAGTTCAGTCAGAAGCCAGGCAGTACTGCCTTAAGGGACAGCAAATGTTGGCGTCCAAGTATAAAATGCTTGGGGGAGATATATTATACACATAGTGTATTTACATATTACATTTGGTGTAACTGCAACATAGCTTTTCTACCAGGGACTTTTAAACACAACTAAAAATTCCTTCAAAAAAATAAAATAATCCAATGCAAATATGGAAAAAACCCTCCAGTGACTAAAAATATCACTATGTATGTCAGCGTGCACTGAGAATTTAAGAGATTTTTCATTTTATAGCTTTCCTTTCTTTCACAAGTTTTCTACTTTCTTAAGAAGCTACAACACATTTTAGGAATTAACAAGTGACAGAAGTAAGGTCTTAAGTAGCAGAATTAGAAATAGTACCTCTGAAATATCAAAATGAAACTCTAAAGTCTTCCCTGGTAGCTCCTTGGAAGCACTGTTCCACACTCGATGTATTTCCATTTTTGAAAGATCACTGTGTTGATATGATGGTAAGACTAAACTGGCAGAACGAGAAACTACCAACTTCAGGATATTCAAAGCTTCTCTCCAGTGAATGCTCTAGAAATAGGTATATTTAATCAGCAAATTAAAGATTTACACATTCAAAATCATTTACACTTTACAGACATTTTTTTGATACATAATAAAAATATGGATTTGGAACAATACTATTCTTTCTCTCTCTTGGCCAGTGACGAGGTATATATACTTCCAGAATAATTTCAACAGGAGAGACCAAACCCCTTGCCTCAGGTTAGGGGATTAGCCTGCAAAGCAGGAGAGCTGCCAATTTGGCAGATGAAGAATTTAAAATTTCCCACCTGAACGCTTTGATCATTGGGAATATGGGGGCCATTTCAGATTCCCCACCTGTTTAACTGAAAAACTCACTTGACACAGGCACTTTATAGCTGTGAATTCCTAGTAGAGATGTGTTTTTACCACTTACCAAGAGTTTGGTGCAGAAGTCTCTGAAAGTAAATGCTTATACTCACCTCTGAAGGTAAGTGCCTCATGCTAATAATTAAAAAGTGGTCTGCCTGCTATTAAGCTTGCTTCCTGAATCAGTATAGCCACAGCCTAAACCTTCCTACAGAGTGAACACAGCTGAGCGCCTTATCTGGAGACACAGAGCCTATTAGGCATTAGGATGTTTATAAATTTGATATCTCAGTGGATAGTCTCAGTCCTCCCTGCTAACCTTGTCCTAAATTCTTAGAAAGAAAACAACTTATTAAATATTAAATTTTAATATAAAGAAGATATGGTATTTACCTGTACATATTTTTCAATAGTTTTTAGCACTTCCACATTAAACTGTTTCACAGGGATAGCTGACAGGTCCATGTAACTGAGAAGACTGTAGATCATCTGCAGGAGGGACTGCTGCATGCTGGGAAGGCCCTTTTCTAGCAGCTGTTAAAAAGAAATGTGGATACAATGAAATTTTGAGGCATTTCCCCTTAAGGAAAAAGCTACTAGTCTTATGAATACCATTTGTATGATGTATCTCTCTTCACCCACTGATTTTGCAATAGCATTTTATAATCATTTTACAAGCAACAATGATAAAAGTGTGAAATGAAAGTAGAGCTTTAAACTGGGAGCCAAATGCCAGTCTGTTTTGATAATGAAACATACATTTTATATATGCTTGCCCTAACTTATCCAGAAAACAGATTCAGCAGTTAAGTAAACCAGCAGGTAAGACTTACACTGTGACTGGGAAACCACACCCAATAAAAACAGGGGAGTATCTTTTTATTTCTATCTTTGCTGAAAGTCATGGAAAAAAAAAAAAAAAAGAAAACAAGTGAAGAAACAGAACTGCTACTATTCAGCCATCAATATATATTCATCCAAATATAGTTCACTGCCAGTGCTCACTGGCTGTAACTGCCAAACATTTTCTGTTAAGGAGGAGATGGAGTCCCTGGGTTCTCTTACTGTAGATGCTAATACAAGGAATGGCTTGATCTAAATCCCGGAATTTTGGAACACCTGAATGTATATCCTGGACTACTGCAATGTGCCTTGGAAATGCAACTGTGCTCTAACAGATACATGACAGTAATTCAGGAGGCATACAGACAGACATGCTATATTTGCACGTGTGTGAATTAACTGAAAACTTCCTGGAAGGTGTGAATTAACTGAAAACTTCCTGGAAGGTAGCAAATTCTTTCATAGGTGACAGGTACTGCCCCTCCCCACACGTTTCAGAGGCAGTCAAATGTTACTGCTGGAGTTTACCAGAAGCTCCAAGATTAGAATCTATCTTTCCATTCAGGTGAACAAAACATTCTTCTACCATTGGTTACTCTGGTTACTACAAGTATGAAGATCTAGAAAACAATTAATTCTAAAAAAAAAAAAAAGTACAGTGGCTTGTGTCATTAATCCTCCATTAGGGAAAAATGTCAGCTGTTACCCAAGTGGACACCAGCAATTTACTAGATGCCCTCCGTGGCCCAAATGACAAGACTTCTCTTTTTATTGAATGATAATGCTTCATGCTGAAATGAACTGCTCAGGTTGGGCAGACAATGTAATCCCACTAAGTATCTTCTGATTTCTTTCATGGGTAAAAAGAAGCAGTAATTAGTGATTCATAGAACAAAGTACATAAACTTCACTATTAGCACAATAGACAGAATTCACTATAGTTTACCTATTCCTCTGGAAAAAGATAGCAAGACATTTTAAATTAAAGGTATTACATGGCAAGCAGCTCCAGTCCATGGATACTTTTACTGAGAGATAAATGTGCTTAGCAATTGTTCTTCGAAGCAGAATTATAGTCTTTTTCTTTTGTTCCATTACAGTCTTGAGTCTGTCCTTGTAAATAACTTTATATTACCCAGCACATCAGCTGGTATACAATTTAAGTGTGGGAATAAAGGACAGGAAGAAACTTGCTGGATGAGAGGAAGAAATTCTGTGTTCTCTGATAGAGGCTGTTGTATCAGATAATCACTTCTGTAAAAGGAAAAGGAGTTCTTGGGAAATAGTGGGATTTTTGTCTCTACTGCTGTGTAGAAAGCTGTCCTAGGAACTTCATCTCTGAAAGCTTCTAATTTCCATTCCAGCTTGTATAGATTTGTTGTCAACAGAATCCTTTGGCTTAAACTGCTCTTGCCCCTTAAACTTTAAACATTTGTGGACTTTGCCAGTTTTTATTTTCTCTCATTAGTGTATGTGGTTCTTGATAGTGCAAGTGTATATTTGAATACATCATGAATATCTCATGAGAAAGAGCATTACAGTGTAATGAAGAAACAACACATTTGAAATGCATTTAGAACAATAAGAATTCTTTTGCTACCAGAAGTAACGCAACCAGCAGCAAGATGGAATTTAGATAACACATCATTTGGATCAGGGAGTTTGAGTACAAAGACCTTCCACTGCATTTACAAAATAAAATCATAACTATTCTCAGTCTTTGACTTGTGTTTACACAAACTGTTTTGAAAAATTGTGGATTCCTCTCTTGGGTATGGTAACTGTCCAGGGCTTTTCTGGGTCTAGGGTTCCACACTCTGTTAGCTAAGTCTGTCCCTTTCCTGAAGCAGGAGCTAACTCAGAATTTAAGTTGCCTGGGTTGTCTGCTGTTCATTGAAAGAGTTGCTGCCTTAGCCCTCCCAAATCTGGCAGCAGGTCTGGAAAACCCTTTTCAGGGCCACAGCAGGCCAAACAACATCGTTTCTTGTCCCTTGCTCCTCCACCAGACTGGCAGCTACCCTACACCCATACAAATAAATACTCCCCAGATGTGACTCAGCACAGCTGCAGTCAATGTAAATACAGAGGAAGGAAGTTATGCCTACTGTGCTGTCATCCTGTGATGATGGTGTTATGTGAGGAATGTGCCTTAATTATGGTCAAAACCTGCCTGACATGCTGTTTGTATAGTAGCCTTGTGCCAATCTGCAACAAGGGGAAAGTGCAAATGAAGATTCTCCTTACACGTGCGCCTATTTGGATGGAGCAAGATCACATTCAATGGCCTTTTCAGAGGTGTCAAGAACTGTGCACACAGCACTTCAAGGAAAAAAAAAAGGGGAAAGGTTCTTTCCTAATTCTGGGAAGGCAACGGAGAAAGAGTTTAGTCCTCAATTTTTACAGCGTTTTTAAATTAGAAATACAAGTTTTCCTATGAATAAAATGCTTGATTCCAGAGGAATCAGAGTTGTCCTGTTTGAAGAGCTAATAGTTCTTCAGAGTCTCTGAGCCTAAAAACAGACAGGAAAACCTCAAGGTCCTGTTTTGGTGTCTTACAGAACAGTCATGGCTTTCACCATCAGTCAAGATCTAACATGACTGTTTCTTATAGCCCACACCTGCAAACATGGTGAGGAACTGTGGCTAATGGCAGCAGGGCCAAGCTTGTTCTGAAGTCTGAGTGTGGGTGCTCAGCCCGGCCTCTCAGGCTCTGAAAATGTGTGGATAGTCAGTATCAGAGATGCCTGCATCGTTTTCTTAGCTCCTTTGGCAGAGAGCCTGGCTATTAGAAGCATTACTTTCTAACAGCAATTCTGTTTCTTTCTGCAAATTTCTGCTCTTTAATTTTCATTAAAAATAGCAGCTACACAGAGCTCCCTGTAATGTCCAACACTTCATCTCTTTGGGTCATTAGACAACAGAGGAGTTAAAACAGCAAAAATTCTTTGAAAACTTACCTCGGCCAAATACGTAACCATACTCAAAGTAATATCAGCAAATGCTTCATGAAGGTAGCGGCAGACCACATTTACCCAGGTAGCACAGTCCCTTGTATAGCTGTGTGTTTTATAAAGGGTCATGACATGTGCAAGATTTGATAGCTTGGGGTTCTTTTCCTCCAAACAAACCTAATTAAATAAAAATGTCAACACATGTTAAGAACAAAACAACTGCATTTTAAAGGTCTGTGGATATACAAAACAGTAAGTAATTTTGATACCTGTGCAATCCTTTCAGCTACATCTTTACAAAATTGGTTTGGGCTGTCAAAATGCTGAATTAAATGAGGCAGGAGACACAAAACATTCAGTGGAAACCCTGGAACGGGAAAATAAAGAACAAAACGGATATTCCCGATGGTAACATCCGCAGAGATCTTTAAGATGGTATTTTATGGGAGATTAACAGTTTCAATATTACATTACACATAGACTCAGACTTTGTCAAATTGTTTACACCAGTGGCCACACCACATCCTTCATAAAAGAGGCCTTAATTTGAAAACCCAGTCTATGAGTTAGGTACCAGTACTGCCATAAAACATGAACCCATTTCTAGAAATAATACCACAGAAACAGGTATTTATTTACAGAATAAAGTATCTCACAAAAATATATGCTTTATTCTGACTAGAGTGTATTTTTATCTTTTCCACTTAATGGGCTTACTGACAGTTTTAACTGGTGGCATTTTGATTACTGCTGCTAAAACATATAAAGAAATCCAGTGAGTATTGATAAACACAAAACAGTTTTGGTTAGGGTGTCACACGTAGCTTTCATTGTTTCACACTGTTGAAGTTAGTAATAATACCATTGAATCAAAATTCTGATATAAATGCTCAGATGAAATTTCTCAAATGAATGTCTTTGAAGCTAGCAGTTGACTCCTGCACCAAGTGCCAGCCACTGTCATCGGTGTAAAGGCTCTGAGGAGCTGGGATTCAGCTCTCTTCTGCAACTTGCAGCTGGCTCAAGTCGATGAACTGCAGGCAGTGGCTGTTATGAAGAGCTGTAACAAAAGCTGCTCCAGATCAGGTGGGAGCTGAGAACTTAGAAATCAAGTAATGGTAACCAGACATAATCAGTTTTTTTTGGAAATAATCTGAACACACGAAAATAATATTCTAACTACTCACATCCTTTGGTTTCATGTAATTAAATACGTGGCCTAAGTTAGGAACAAAATTTCCTTAGTCTTCCTCTATACTTGGTGAAAAGAAGAAAGTACCTCCAGATGGTACCTTCACAGCCCATGTGTGAATTGCCCAGCCAAAGTCTGGAACATATGCACCACATGGGTGCTTAGAGAAGAACAGGCTGTTCATTGCATTTGTCTCCTTACTTTGTGTCTAAGCTTGTTATGACTTAGTTGTGAGGCCTGCAGAATTGTCTTAACATCTATGTTTCTGACAGAAAGAAGAACAAAAATCTGGAATAGTACAGAAACTCTCTTCAAGAAATATAATTACGAAGTGGTCACAAGCTCAACTAAATAATTTAGAATTTTAGAATGTTAACTTACTTCCTTATAACCCAGGACTCTCTCCTTCTCACTCATTACTGTGCTATTGTAGTTACTCTAAAAAGCATACAGGAGTTTTCAATATATACACTTCTAAGAAAAATCCCATGAAGTTCTAATTAAAAATCCTATGAAAATCCCATGAAGCTCATTTAAAATCAAATAATCTGCAATATTCTGAAAATAATTCAATGGAAAAAGGGGCCAAAATGTAGGTTATAAAAATTGTCAGTATCTCTTTGCACACAGTTACTTTATCAGCACTCAGAAAGTGTATATGCTGCTGAGCCCTAAAGGTGAAATGTTAAATAATACATGACTTTTCTCCTCCAAAACTTACTGTGCAATAGATTCACTTTTCAGAAACATGTTATGTTGCTATGAAATTTTAAAAAGCAAACTGAACCCAAAGCAAGACTAGATTATTATATATTAAAAGACAAAGTGCCATTTTTGGTTTTATGCAAGTAGCCTAAAGAGGTCTGCCATCAAACATCAAAGCAATAGAAATGGTGAGAATGAGACGTATACTGGTTTTACCTATAGCTTGAGAGGAATCCACCATGGATATTCGAGACACTGGTGTCAGCAAACTGAAGAGCTGTAGTGTGAGATCGGTGGTAGTAAGGGAGGTGAATCCTTTCAGGAGTAGCTGCTGAAGTCCCGAGAAGTCTGCCCACTTCAACTGCCCCTGCAGCTTCTCTAACTTCTCTCGGTTTTCAGCTTTATCCAGTGGCAAATGAGCCAGAAGTTTGTTCAGTAACCTCAATGCCATCAGATACTCAAACTCAAAATCAGATTCCATCAAAGCCACGGCAACCCAGAAGATGGTGGCCAGTAGGTTGGTTGGATTGTTAATATGGGATGGGTCAGTGAGACTGTCCTTTAGAGAAGATGAACTTCTCGTTTTAGAGGAGAGGCCTTGTTGTGTGCATGCCTGGATTCTGTCTAGTGTGGCACTGCGGGGTGGATCCGAGCATTTGTCCACATCTCCAAACTTTTTGGGTACAGAGAAGCTCCTCTGGTGCCTGCTTCGTTCGGCAGTGGCTGTGTTACCGCTAGCAGGATTCACATTCAGCTGTCCCGTGCTCTTCCGGTTTGCCGTCAGCTTGGTGCTTGATGTTAGATCTGGTGAAGATGAACTGAGCCCAAAACATAGAGCATATATTGTAATGTCTGAATCCACTGCTTGAAACTTGTACATATTGGATGCAGGTCAGGTATTTATCAAAATGTAAATAAATATTTAAACAGGAAAAGTAAAACATCAAACTCTCTAATGCCTCCTGTCTTTTTATTCCAGAAGTGCCCACAGATGTGACTGAAGTGAGATTCCTGTGGTGCTGCACCAAACCATAGCGGGATAGCCTACAGTCTCGGTAGGTCTGAATGACAAGGGGATAGGAGACACAGATAGGAGAGCTGTGAAGTGACTTGTGGAAGTGCCGGTATGAAATGGCAGTGTTGTACTTAAAAATGCCCTCATCAGTGGAGAAACCTGAACAGCATGTAGGCAAAATGTACAATGGTTTATGGACCAATGTGAAGAACTGTGGGAATTAAAAACAGTGTATCTTTAGCAGAACGACAAATAACTCACACTACCTTCAAGAGACCTGTCCTGTGGTTGCCTACACTTCCCTTGCTAGTAGAGGTCCTTCAGAAACCTTGTTGTTATTGCATTCCCCTGCCTGAATCCTAGTATCTCTTTAAAATAGTTTATAGAAAGCAGAGGATTTTCAATTCTAGTGATTTATGCCTCATGGGATAGTCTAGACAATTACTATCAATTATCTGTACAGATGAACCAGCTGCGTTGATACATAAAAGGGAAATTTGTGCTGGAGAACAGCTAATTCCTGACTCCCTGTCTCTATTCCCAACTCATAATACTGTAGGTCCGTACTGTTTATAATCTTTGAGGAGGATTTTATGGAATCAGCAGTGTTAGGGTAAAGAATATTGCATCCCACTGCCTTCTGGAGTGTTTCTTCCTTTTTGCTCCATCTTGTTTTTTCCTGAAATGTGCACTGAGGAAGGATGAATAGCTCTTAGACTAGAAAGCGGAAGCTGTATTTCCTCACCTCTATCACAAGGCAATACCTGTGCTCTGCCTTTGTAGTATAGTACACAGCATCCTGCCTGCTAGCTTCAGACATCACATGATAGTTGCTATGGTTTTTATCCTGTGTGTAGAACTTGGTAACTTACAGTAACTTTTCTAAATACATTCCCCATTCAGTTCTTGCTATTAGGAGTTGGATAGACATTCAATTTCCCCTCAGTAGTGTCAACAGCTGTGTTATGGAAGGAGTCTGAAATTTCCCTTCATGTGTAAAGGTCTACTTTAAGGCCTAGGATCTCATAAAGATGGTCTAGACCTCTGGCAAAATCAATGAGTTATCTATATATGGGAAAAAAAATCACTCTAGTTTAACTGAGAACTTTTGCTTGTTGAGGAGTATTTCATTTACTTGTTGTTACTTCATTTGAGAATGAAAAGATGTATGAAATCTATACTCTAAAACATCATCTTTTGTAGATATATTTTCAAGAATACAGTACAAAAATGCAAAGTGTGAAAAAGACAATATTTTTCAAGGATGTTTAAATAAATTATATCCAAGTGGTAACATGGCAGAATTTACAATGTACTGGAAAGTTCCATTAGTTATATCAACATTATTTCAACTGTTCCAAAATTTGGCAGACATATGCTCTTAGTCTAGTTCTATGAAGGAGTTCTATGAAGGTTATGAATGATCCCAATCATATCAAATCATTTTATGCTGTCAGATTACAGAACAGTACTTAGTATTATGAAAATTTGGAAAAAAAGATATAGCAAGGGGAACAGGCTCTTACCGAGATAACACCGTCAAAAGATCACTGTTCTTCAAACAATCAGATAGATTATCCACTGCAGCTTCCAAAGTAAGTAGTGCTTCCATTACATACCCCTGTCAATGCATGAGGTTAGCCATTTCAACAAAGATACTTAAAATAGTGAATATTCAAAAATATACAGTTCATAAAAGAAACAAAGTCATCTACTGAAAATAATTTATCCTGAAACTAGAACAACATTCACACTAGTGCCATTATCCTGAACATCAGAAGTCACTAGTCAAGTGACTAGAAGTGTTTTATTTTCTGCCTCTGAATGATCTATGAAGGCATGCAAGAAGAGCACGTCTCATCAGGAGACTGGTAATGGCATACAGAACCTCTGACTTGCAGGTCACTGATTTAAATTCTGCACAAGCTATTGTGACAGAATATTACTGTCATCTTGTGGCAGTTCCATTACCTAGTTAAAATATGGAAGTGATGTCAGTCTATTTCTTATTAAGAGCTAGTAGTTCTCTTTATTTAAGCCGTGAATCTCTTAATAGGCTCTGAACGGTCTGTTCAGCTGAAGTGAATGAAAATCTCAGTTCACTGAGAGAGGACTAGGTCAAGTTAGGTTAGTGTAGGTTTTGTATTGTTATGGATGGTATGGCTTTCTTTTTTCTAAAATGTGTAAACATTTGAGAAGTGAGGTGGAGTCTACTCTGTGTTGTCAGATTACATTAACAGATAGGATGATGGGCTTCTTAAGCACAAATTAATGATGTGAAAAGGGAAAATATTACCATCACGAATACTAAATTTTCAGTAACAATTACTAAATGTCTTCTAGGTATTCTCTATAGTACTATATAAGATTTTAACACTGAGAAAGGCCTTGATAATGTACATACAGGTTTGGTGAATTCATAGGTACCCTTTCTTAAGACCACATTCTGCCTTGCATCATTTCACTCCAGAAATCCTTGTTAAAACCACAACTTTAAATTAAATATACCTTAAATCAACAGTACTAAAAAGCATTCTGTACACATATATACCTGAATCTCATCTCCATGCTCTCCAATAACTTCCACCAATCTTGACAGGAGGTCAGACAATGCATGTGCAGAAAGGGGCTGCTTTAGGGCCCTGAATATCTGGAAAGAGCGACCTGCATAGTGTCTTGAAGAGCTTGAAAGAGCTGTCTGTAAAGCAACTTCACTCAGATGCTGTTCCAAATGAAAACCTAAGCAAAAGGATAGTACGTCAATTTTTTGTTGTTATTGTAGACCTTGCTGTGGATCATGTACTGAATGAACCAACTCTGTGGGGAGGGCATACACTGTAGTGCACCTTGAAAACCCGGTAAGAAATGGGGATGCAGAAATGTCTTGTTTGGGAAGAGTTTCCCATTTTTTACATTTATTTTATACAGAATGTAAGAAAATAAACTTTGCAAAACCAAAACTCTGAGTCTGGAAAGGTCTGTTTTGTTCAGCAAAAAATTAAATTCTTCATCTGATTTCAAATTTTTGACAATTCTTGGACAAATTTGGAAGCCACACGCTATTCTTACTGGCAGCAATGCAGTACCTTCTAAACACTCCCAGACCTAAAGCCAAGCTGAATTAGAAGTCTTCCTAGTAGCTTCAGTAGACTTTGGATAAGATCTTTAATATAAATACTGATTCTCCAGTCTGCTTTGATCTTGGTAGATTGTTAATTAGTGTCTGTGTCAGTATTCAAAACATGCTTGGTACATTTCCTATGTTCTAAAAACATAATAAATTAAAACTAAAATTTAATTGCCAGAAGCAATTAACAAAAGTACATTTACTTAGCAACTGCAATCTATTTCACCAACAGGCCATAGAGGAGTTTTTAACTGGTAAACAATCAATCAAAAAGCTTTCCAACAACTGTGAAGGAATGCTTGATTTAACATTCAGCTGCAGTCCAATCTAACATGATTTTTTTAAGGCAATTATTTCATATGTCATTCAACCTTCTTAAGACATACAATACATTGTGTTTCTGCATAAGTAGATCTACTAAATCAGAGTGATAAACATTCAGTGTGACCTTGAAAGAATATTTCTTTGTTATTGAAGCAAAAAAAAAAATTACTACCTGACTTGGAATCTTTAAACACAGATACAACATGACGCAGAAAATTAGTAAGCTGCTCAGCACTCTTGGTGTTCTGATTTTTAGGTGTGATATCTTCATGGCACCACAGTGGACCAAATGCCCTTAAAGAAATACATAACAAAGTACAAAATTGCTTTATCTGAAATAAATATAATCAGTTAAAACATGCAAACTGTAAATGCAATTACATATTTCCAGGGCCACAGCCTGGAACACATGCAACCGAACAGAGTTTTACGAGCAAGATAAAGTAAATAAGTATTCCTATGCTCTATTTTACAAAACATCTCACATAAATTGCACATTATGCCATTTAGAGAGCAGCATAAACAAATCCCTGGGTTTAAATTTGATACTGTGTCTAGGATCTGCCAGCTGTAGTCAGTAGTTAATATTAGTTTCACCGCGGCCTTTCACTATGCCCTGTGTACCTCCTGTCTACTTGTATGATAATAAAACTCTTTTTCTATTAGCACACTGTTGAACATAATACTATCAGTCAATTAAACATTTTATTGCTATCAGGCAGGATTTTTTCTCATGTTCCTGACACTGTAATGCTTTAAATTCCTACCTACTACTATAGGTATCAATAAAAAATGAACGGGAGTCTGTAATTACTATAAAATCTCCATCATTTTCCTTTGAGTCTTTTAAGTTGCTACAGATAATTGAAGAGAAGTCTTGAAACCATGCATTTTGAGTACAAACGTAACCACTACTTGTCTCCATTACCTGGTTGTCAGAAACTCAATTAACTTGTTTGCTTTCTCATCTGTTTCAGCAGCGGTATCCATGTCCTCAACTTCTTGTGTAATCTGTGGGAGATTTCCACTGCTGCCTCCCAGACTGATACTGGAGGAGGTGGAGCTGGAGCTCAGGCCGGAGTCTGGTACCGGAGACGACTGGTATTCCCGCAGAAAGTCAAAGCCACCTGCCAGCAGAAAGGGAGGAGATAAAGACGGAATGTGCTGTTGGGCCAGTGTTACAGATGAATGTGTCCACCAAGTAGCTCTCTTCAACAGCAGAAACCTTCTATGGGGAAACACAGGAGAAACCTGCAGAACGCAACAGCCCTCAAACACCGTCGGGAGTGAAAATGGTAATGTTTTTAAGTATGCAGAATCCAATGTAAAATGAAGAACATCATAGTCAAGATAGATTTTTTTTGGCTAGTGGGACACCAAAAAGCCCTCTGTAAGATGGACTTTTTAGGACAAAGATGCTGTCCTTAATTTTAAATGGAAACCTAGACACAACACTTAAAGCCTCTGTTCAACACCTTTAACTGTAAACACTGAGCTGCTCTTATTAAATATTTTCATTGTTAAGGTTAAACAACTGAGTAAGAGTTCTGCTGGATCAAAAACTTGCATGCAACTTCATGCAACTTGCATGCAACTTCAGAGCTGGACTTAGATACTAAGACCTGTTTTCTTAAGGTTATATTGCTAGTCATCTTAGGCCGCATGTACATAAAAATTGGCCTTGTGAGAAGATGGGGAGCAGAAGGGGCTATTTGTTGCAGGTTAGGAGTCAGTCTCCTAATTTCGTTGCCTGACAGTATGGGGAATGAACCTGAGCTGAAGTATTTTATGTAGGATTCTTTGCAACAGCTACTCACCCACACTTTGACTATATTAGCTGATCAAAAAAGAATCCAAGTACAATGTGTTGACATCTTTTTGGACTCAAGAGGCCAAGACACAGAGTACCAATTATGCTTTCAGAGATAGGAATAAAAAGAGTGCTTCATTTTGGCAGAAAAGCAGTAATATCTTATTACTGAATTTTATTCTGTATTAAATAATTCATGGACATGTTGGAAAAGAGATGTACCCAAGTCAGAAGGGAAATTCATGTGTGAGGAAATTTTGCACAGATTTTATTCAGACTGAAATCTAAAAAGGCCAAATTAATTTATTAATTTTAAATATGTATCCTGAATTCTCTTTTCTCATTATTTTAAAATCAAAATTTTGTAACCCATAAAAGAATAATAATGTTATCAACATTCTATATAAATCCAAACTATTTATTACTTTTGTCTGTATTCCTAAAGAACAATGGAAACGCCACTAACTTGATAATCTTTGCTTTTCATTTGTCACTGTACTGTAAAGTTCCTCACGCTCTCCCAGACAACTAATCCTACCTCCATAACTCTACACTGGTCCTGTGATTCCTTCAAATCTCAACAGTAAACTTGCTTTTAATAACACAGTATGGCAACAGTAACTCTAGCTGGCTGCTTTCAAGTAACTGCTCCCAACTAATCCCTTGAAACCAGGTAAATTGCTAGAAGTTAACAGAACATCCATCTCAGCAGAGATCTGAAGTAAGCCTCATAAAGCAGAAACAGATTTCAGGACAGAAAAGAAGTGCTTCTGTGGTATAAAGGAGGGTATATAACATGTAAAATTTAACTTATGAATATAAAGTCTGAGCTGCATATTGCTACTGTATTCCTGTATTGGAATTATTATTATTATTTTTTTAAGGTTGAGGATGGATTGCCCTCATTTAAAGCAGTCCTTACTCCCTGTGGAGGAAGTTCGGAAGTTAATAGCCATATTGATGTTTAAAATTCTACATTATATATTTTGCCTTACAGCAGATAGCTTTCTCACTATCAGGAGAAGTTATCTAATAATAATTTTGGTGCACCTCTAGGATAGTTTTCATGGAATTAATGTTTATGGTAACT